>NC_054066.1:24539598-24691698 GCF_017639655.2 Falco naumanni
CCATCTGAGATGAAGCATATGCACCAAGAACTCAGCATTTGCCTGGACAGCTGGTAGCAGTGGTTGCAAGAGAAACAAACTGATATCATTAGACATTGTAAAAAATACCACAAAAGTGTTTTTCTAGAAAAAAAAATTCAGAATCAGGCTCAAGTCATCTAGGGTAATGCTAATGCAAACAATGCTGAAGTGCTCTCTATTACAGTTCCTCCTTGAAACAAATATACAGTAGCTTGCAGCATTAAAATGAGGATGTGGTTTCACATTCTTTAAATCCTTAACATCTGGAGAGGATTTGCTAGCTCATCATCATAATCTCTGCACTACTGCACTGTGTCAGAAAACTAACTGTTCTGATGCAAGAAATCTGAAATTAGACACATACCTGGCATGCTCCTCTGGCAGCTTTCTCTGCCTCTGCATATGAAACATTAGATCTCCTCCATTCACGTACTCTATAACAAAGAATAACCTGAAACACACAGGAGTATACAAGGCTTACAGACATTTGAGATGTTACAGATCTGTTATCAAACAATGTCAATTCAACTCCCATCTCTCTGGTAATCTGGCTGGTTTCACCATTTCTCTCCCTTTGAATAAATTCCCAAAGTTAAAAATCAATACACAAAGTTTCTCTAGATAATTCCTTCACTGCTAAAAGAAAAATGCTTCCCACATTCCTAATCCATTACAGCGACTGCTTGTACTTTACATATGTGACTATGTAAATAGATTCACATCAATTTATGTGCACAAACCAGAAAAAAAAATTTCCGCCCCTCATTTTCCTTCCTGATCTCTTTTAATCTCCTTTATTCATGGTTGATACTATCAGTATATTACAAATACTCTTTCTTCTCACTTTCCTCCGCTAGACTGTCACCTTTTCAAACAGCAAGAACATTGCTGAAATATACAATAACTATATTTTATATATACACTGAAAATTATTATTGCATAGAACAGTAGTTTGTGTACTGCAATCTCTTCTATATATAAACATGCAAGGAAATTTATCATTTTAATCTCTATTACTCTGTTCTCCTTTTTAAAATTCAGATACTCTTTTCCAAGTCTTGCTTAAGGACTCATCTTCAGAGAGTCCATGTTTGAGATTGGAAGTACAAAAAATGAGGAAACTAATTTTTTACTCCCTAAACCCTTTTTTCCTCCCATTCTTGGTTCTGTCTTCCACTTCATATTCTTAAGCCTTTTCTTTCTGCTAGCTGCACCAATTCCTGTGCAGAATCCTTACCATCATACCTACCAGTACCTTGCATTCTTTTGCACCTTCTCAACCTGAAAAACTTATGATGATGAATACAGCCTTTTGCTCACAAAATGCTACAATGATTTACTTACAGTACATGGACTTTCGCTACCTACCTAACACTTAATACTTTAAATAGATCTTTAAGGTGCCCAACAGTACGAAGTATTTTTTGAGCAAGAATATTGTCTTCTTATCTTATGACCTTTACCTGCTCTCTGTCTGGAAGCAAGAGTGTAGTCCAACAAGAAAGGGATGATTTGAAGCCTGTTCAAAGACGTGTTTCTCTGTCTGAACCCAATCAATATCCTATTTATTTAAGAAAAGGGACATTCAGAAAAGGACTGCTGCACTTAAGACAAGTATTATTGACAATTAGCAGAAAGATATTCAATTGTTTTGCTGTTCTCATTTTAATTGCAAGAAACTAAATATTATATAGCTCTCCAATGCGAAGTAATACAATTCAGCATACTCATTTTTTCCCGTCTTGAGTGTCCTGTACTTCTAGCCTCATCAGGTAACTAACTACATCTGGGAATGAAAAAACATTCATCTATATAAGATAAATAGGTGCAGGCAAGTGTAAAGTAGCATCACAAAATGCAGAAGAAATCAACAGTAGACCAAGAAATAAATGCAAAAGCTCTTGGATGGCAAACCACAGTCACTCAAGCCTTTTCAGAGTACCCTAAACAAACACAAGGGAAATCTTCAGCAACAGGAGGGGTTTAGGAGGTTTATACTGCAATTTCTGACAAGTTTCCGCTAATCACAATACAAGCTACAAAAATTAAGACAGAGGTCCAATTTAAAGAGTAATTAAAATAACATTGTGTGTTCTCCTTCGTGACAAAAAAACCAAACTTGAACATATGAAAACCAGACCCCACCCTTTTATTTTCCAGCCCAGCAAGTCAACATAATAGGAGAAATATGGAATACTGCTTAAAAATAATGAAGCAAGTCAGGATTAAGAACTTGAATTTTGCAGGAGCACTGATGAAGACAGTGCTGACTACAAAAGGAGACACTGACAACAGAGGCAAAGAGGCTCACAACAGAAACCACTAGCACAGGAGGGTGGCTGTGAGCTATCTGTCAACGAAGACCTCAATATCGGTTATCTGTCTTGTGAACCTTCTATAGCATAGTTCGTATAAGAAACCACATGTATAATTTTCAATTAGTGTTGCAAACCCAGAAGCCTGGCTTCCACCTTGTAGTAGATATTGAAAGCTCCTTGGAAGAGTTGCCTGATTTATTGATAAAAAGCTTGCCTACCTCATCATCATTGACGAGCTCCTTCTTCACCACTTTCATTGCATAAATGCGTTCAGTTTTCTTCAATCGAACAAGCAGTACTTTTGCATAACTGCCTCTTCCTATAACCCTGAGCAAATCAAAATCCTGAAGACCCAGACTGGAGGAAGCTTTGCCACTTTCTCTAATGCTCATTGCCTATTGATAAAGATACTTTGAAATCAGTAAGCAGGCTTGCCCATTTTAACAACTGCAAAAGTTAGAATTTCAAAGAGAACAGCAAAATTAATATAAACAAGTCATTCAATTAACATTTGTTATTCTTAAAACTGCACTGTCCTGGAAAGGAATGTGAGGTTAAAGAAAGGAGGCAGAGGAGACTTGGCAGAGAAGAAACAAACAAAGTTGGAGGAGTTTGGAATACTTTCTAAATCAAAGCACATCTCAACTGAAGGTTCAAAATAAAACAGCTTGCAAGCCACAGATGCATACACCCAAGCAAGCAACCCAAATGTGTACTAGTTTTCAGTTTGTGACAAATTAAATTACTGAAATCTTGAAATTGAGAGAGATAGGCTTTAAGATCTCTGAACACAGTATCATGGTTAAGATACCTTACCTCCTTTTCTTCACCAACATGGTCCAAGCTCTCATGACTTGAGGGATTGTATGGAATCACTAGAGGTACAAGAAAAATTATTAGACAAATGCAACAAAACAGTATTTTCTTTGGCCTTAAAATTTCTACATATAAGAGCTCAATCAGAGACACACAATTTAAATGCATCTATTGCAAGTATTCAAACTGCTGCGGTTTTTTGGTGTTTTGGCGATCTTTGTTTGTGGTTCTATTTTTTTTAAGCCATCAGAACCATTCTTTTGCAATACTAGAGTAATAATCAGTTATGGGTAATATAAAACCCTGTAATTACATTTGGAGATCTCTTCAGACTCCACACGCAGGGAATCTTGTAAAGAACAGAGGTTGGTTTGGTTTTTAAACTGATCATTGTCTATATCCAAACTCAAATGTTAGGACCATCAGTCCAATTGCTACAAAAACAGACTTGTTTGGCTACTGATCCAGTAGAAACCTTGCTAATTCTGTTAAGGGTTTTGTTTTGTTTGTTTGATCAGGGCATTTAAAGTACACAGCTTACTGATGGAAAAATGTAACTGACTGCCTAAATCCTTCCTTTTTAGGCAAGTTCCTTAAACTCATAAGACATGGAAAATTGAGGCATTTGTATATCCCCCTTAGCAGTAAGAAGCTGTCTTATTTTTCTTTTCTATGGAAAAAAGTAAGGAAGTGGTTTAAAAATAATTTTACTTCAAGTTATTCCTTTTAATTTGAAAAGCTAAGGTTCATGTTTCAGCAACTTACAGTCATTGAAAAACAAAAATTACTGATCTTACCAGATTCTACACTATCTGGATGCACTGATGATGGATCCATAGGCATTATTGGTTCCTGCAAACATGCACAGGATTTTTGTAATAGACTGTCCAAATGTGAGAGACATTATTTAAAAGATAATAAATGAAATGTATGATCCCTGAGGATTATAATCTAGCTGCTTTCTAACATGATTAATTAACATAGTTACTGCTGTAATCCATACACAATAAAAGAAACCAGATATTTTCTAGAATTATGACACATTTCCATAAACTGTTGAAATGACAACTTAGTACAACAAAGTATAGCCAATGAGAAATGAGACAGAAAAGCTCAAGTAGTTCAGCAGTACATACATTAGTCAAATGAATTCACAAAATGCAGACTTGTAGCTGTCTGCTTTTAATATTAAACTAGGAGCAGTAATCATCTATATTTTTCTGGGGACTTAAGAAGTAAAGATGATTTAATTTCTTGGGAGAAAATAAGAACTTCTGCATTTCATCTTCCTTTTCTTAAAATGGGAAACAGTCTGATGATCTATCAGATATTTAGAGAATTTATTTTACCTGTACTTCACTTTGAAGATGTAAAATAGTGTCTGTGTATATATATACATGCCATGTAACAACACAGTGAAGGATAAATATCACTCGTATTGGACACAGAAAAAAATACCAGAAACAAAAATTAAGACCACTGCCTTCCCACTAAACTGCGATTCTGCTAAGTAAATCTCAAACATTCTTGCAACGTGTCACAGTAACCATAAAGAATGATGTTTCATCTGCTGTGATTATTTGCAGACTGTAGTTTGAAAACCATTAGCATAAAACAGGGCAGGGTTGATTTGTTGGTTGGTTGCTGTTTTTCAAGACAACTTTTCAGGTAAGTTTTACTTACTGGTTGTAGTGGATGACGGCCACATTCATCACTGACAAGTTTGTGACACTTCTTGTGAACAAGGAGTTTGCAATTGATGCATTTATATCCCTGGCGACCCAGGCCCCATATTCGGTCAGTGCAGATGGCACAATGAGCTCTCTAGAACGACAAATCAACAAAATCCATCAAAATGCAAAACTAAAAACTATTCAGCCACATTTTCATTAACAAAAACCATAGAACAGGAGATCAGAGAGATCCCTACCAAACTTGCCACTATACCAAGAGTGTCTACCTGAAAACTTTAAGAACACACAGGCAGATACAATACAGAGGAGCTCAAAAACTACAACGGAACAATAAGCAGCAACTGCTGTACAGGAAGTATGAATCTACAAGGAGAGGTGCAGGCACAGCCAGCCTCTTCTGCTGCACACAGACCCAGGGAGGCATGAGCCAACTCCAGGTCAAAACCACTGCAGCTGAACCAGCAGGCTGCTGTCACCAAGCTAATTTGCTACCTATCTTGTCACCTCTCTGCATAGATGGGTCCTTATGTTTGCATAAAGGCAGGCAGGACAGCAAAAGCTTCAACACATTAAACTACCAGGTAACAAGAAACGGGGAGACCACCACTCACTGAAGGACATTCACAAAACAACTCAAAAGATCCATGAAAATAGGGTGCCTATGAAAGCAAGAGTGGAAAGTGATTGAACTATGGTGCCTTGACAGCGTTTGACCAGGAAGAGGTCAAAAAAACCCAAACCACAACCCCCCAAAAAACCCCCAGCAGACATTAGACATGAAGGATGTTCAAGATGAAGTTTAGTGGAGACACTCTCAAGCATTAAGCACACAATACACTAAGCTTAGAAAAGAAGGAAAAATCATTGAACCTGTCAAGGAACCTGGCTTATTCAAATACTCTGGGTTTGATTTTTGCCACTGCTTTTTCTAAATACAGCAGATAGCTTTCTTGGTCCTTAGCTAATTATACTTGACCATTGCTTCTTGAAATTGTTACAAATGGCTTGTTATTTTTAGTTGATTACACGCCATCATAAGCAGGCTGTTTGGAGTTAACATTTCAGGTTTCTTGTTTAAAAGTCACGACAGAAAAATCTGTGCATCGTAAGTGAATTCAGACCTTTTAATTCCCAGAACTTAAAGAACTTGAAATGTATTTTCAGCTTGCAGTCATCTAATGCCAGTGTCCAAGTTTGCCCTCTGGAAAGATTTTAAAGGAACACAGGAGCTTTCACGTAATTGATATCATGGTTTAAGAGTATAAGTAAAGTGAATTGCAACCAATTTTTTTTCCCCTATTTTTAATTCCTGATAATTTAATCATTATTAAGTTTCCTCAAACTATAGGATTATCAAAAGCCTACCAAGTATAGACAAACAACAAAAATGAGAATAAAACTACCTTATAACTTTTCAATGCAGTGACATGGTAATTACGGAAGTAAGACATCCCTGTATCATGGTTTTAAGTACCCAACAAGAGTCTCACCCTGTTAAATCGTTTGGCTTGGAAAGTGTGACCATTTGCACAATAGAGCTTTCGCCACCGGCGGGCGCCTCGGCGATAAATGGATTCTAAGAGGAAAAACATATGATTATATCCATAAAAATATAAACACAGAACTACAACATCTTCTCATGGAGGTTTCTGTGTAGAGTGATTTGCAGAGTAAAGTTTCACTCCTACACCTTACAGAAACACAGAGTAATGTTCCAAGTATCTTTTTCATTTTTTAAGTTTTGGAGAAAATTTGAAATAGAGTATCCTGATCCACTCAAAGTCAATTCTGCTTTTCCAAAGTTAAAAGGAACAGTGAGTCAAGAGAAGGAAAACCGCCCAAACAATAATGTGCAAATTATGCACCTACCTTACCTACACTTAGGGAGGAGCTGTGGGGAAAAGTAAGGAGGAAAGGAGGTAAATTTCAGGAGCATGCCCCTAAGATTGCTTGCACAAATCCTCCAGTGTTTTTAGATCCACAGCTGCCACTGTTTGGTCTTTTAAATTTTTTTCTTTTTTATTACTAGAGGCATGTCAGGAACCAAAATTGAAAACTAGAGTATACAGAACTATACTGAGTTCCAGATCTATTTCTGATTCAGTCCGCAACCTCATTTTTTTCAGAAAAGCAGCACTACCCACACTGCTAAAGTAAGGGTAAAGTAACTTTTAAGCATGCACATCTACATTTGTCAGATGTGGCTATCTAACTGACAGATGTGCATGTGCGTAACATACGCACGCTCTTTCATAAAACTAAGACAGAGGGAAAATTACCTCTTTAATACCTAGTACATGAGCTAACATAACTTAAAGGTTTCTGGAGAATACTCCTGATAGTACCTAAACATCAATTTAAAATGAGTTCACCACAGACCTCTAATTGGTAATATAAGTCATTACCGTTGGTTACTAGCCTTTGTTCACATTAGCCAGCCAGCAATCTGGCAACTATCAAAAAGATGGAAATAGGATAAAAAACTGTCATGATAGAAGAGGCAAAAGCAAGGAAAGCAGAGTGACATGAATAGTTAACAGGAATGTGAAATGCTTATTAACAATGATTCAGAAGTGACAAACAACATTTCAGTTTGGCAAGACTTTCTATTCCTTTTAAGTATTTAATTTGTACATATTTGCATTATTATCTGTAAATGTAGGATGCCAAACCATAGAATCTAAAAATCTTCCAAAACAGGAAATACCAATTCCGAATTGTCTGTACTTCTTAACTGAAACGCCTACTTACTATCTTCTCCTGGACAAGGCATGCCAGGCCGTTCCGGTACACAAGGAAATACTGCAAGAAAGACATTAACTTCTGATTAATTTTTATTATTTCAGACAGAAAACAAAACTTTGGGTTAAAGACAACACTTCCAAAACACATTCAACCATTTAGGAAGACAGCGCAGACTGCATTTTAATAAAACCTTGCGCAAGAGCAGGTGAGCTGAGAAGCTGCCACAAAACCCTTTTGCTGGCAGTGATATACATGAGAAATACAAGCAAAATGCAGAATAAACGAAGTTATTTCCTAAAGAAAGTAATGATTCTGGTTTCTCATGCGACCAATCATCACAGCCAGTATTCAGAAATGTTTACTATAAACGTCTTAGATTACAGTGTCCTAACAGCTACGTATGATCTACATTAGCCATGTTTTTCTGTTTATGTAGCTTCAGTAACTGTCAGAGAGAAGTGTAGCTGGGGAGAGATACCCCTGGTGCTGGTTTAATCAGAAGCTTATCAAACACAAAAATAAACAGAGAAAGGGGAGATCAAAAAGCATACCGAAGTAATACATACAGAAGCTGCAAAAGATACATAGAAACAATTACATTCTTCTTCCACTTTTGAGTTAAAAGTCTTTGTGGGAAGCTGAAAAGCTCTCTCTTCCAAATGAGCTGATCACAAACTAGATTTTTTGCATCCTTTTAGAGAAGGACCATGCTAAGACACTGTAGTGCAACACACCTGCTAACACTCTTTACAATGATCCCCTGCTTTTCTGCTACAACCTCTGTTAACCAGAAATCTATCTTCTGCTTGTAAAAAGTTACAAACAGTAAGAAAAACATACTGCAGAAGCAACCAAAGTAGGCAAAATCCCTAAAAAAATAAAAATTTGGACAATTACTTATCAAACAGGGGCACAATATTATTAGGTTCAAAACTGGTCTAGAGTACTTCATTTTAGAAAAGTCAAACTTTTGACTGATCTGGCATCACAAATGGAGCTCATCAACTGTTTTCCTAATATAGATGCAGCTCTAAAGCACTAATCAATGACAAAGTGTAGGACGCTATACTATATCTCTTCCACCATTCGTTGCCAGCAAGTACATGAAGGCACTTGGAATGCAAGAGTGAAAGAGATAGGGGCTGTCTTTCATCAATAAACTAGCAGCAAAATATTTTTCCCTCCCTTAATTTAATAAAGAACATCGACAAAATGCTGACAGCTAAAAAGCACGGTACGTGGTCTTTAGCATCCTCTCAAGAGGATGCCACAACGAGCTTTAATTGAATTTAATCTATGCAAATGACACAGATAAAGCAAGGTAAAAATTCCACTTATTTACAGGTACAAACATGAGAAGCAATACAGTAAATTTTACCATACCATGAATCAGCAGCTCTGAATCCTTGTTTAGTTCATACAACCGAAAGGCCTCTTCTAACTCCAGCTGAGAAGAAACTGTACACGGATCTCCTGTTGAAAGAAAAAAGAACAATACAAAACTCAATCCATTTAGTTCTGTCCATTCAACAGCTCCCTCACAGTCAGTGTTAAGGTAATTATTGCAGCAAAACAGAACAATTTTCTCAGGTGTGGTAATATTTATTTTTAACACTGTTCAGAAAGTACATCTGAAAATACAGTCATATTGAATGCTTTCAGGGAAAATAAAATTATGAGATATTCCCAAGAGGCAAGCAGATCATACACACAAAACATCAATGGTTTGGTCTGTTACAAGCATGATTACACATTTCGGCATCCGAGGTGCAGGTTACCTTCCTGCACCTAAAATCCTTCTAAGATTTCATTTCATGGATTTTTAATTAGAAATGAGTCAATTCTATTTTCACAGCTGCTTCAACATTGCCAAGACTTTAACCAGGAGGTGCAAAAGCAGAAAAACCTTTAGTCTTTCCTCAAACCTCAATCAAGACACTTGACAAATCATGTAACCTAAGTGAAAACACCCAATTTTTCTGATTTTTAACTACTACTATCATGCTCGCAGGACTATTTGAAGTAAAATCCCTTAAAGAAGGGGCACCAAGGCAGGAAAAAGGTGTGGGTTGGTTGTTTTTTAAATTTTCTTTCTTTTTGCAAAACAATCGCAGCTTTTGTTGACCGCTGAAGATGGAATGGATTACAATACAAGCATTTGGCTTGTATTTTAAAGCTTCTCTGACAAGACTGTTGGATTGCTTTAACAAATCTGTGTTTCAGAGGTAACAGTTTAAGACTAAGGTCTCTTTGTAGATCTCTACTTTGTTTCTAAAAAAGTAACATATATCCACAAAGATATTTCACAATCAACACTTAATAACATCAAACCAATTTTGACGTACAGGTTGGTTTAAAACCTATGCAAAAGGGGTGGGTGAGGAACAAAGGAGATCAAGCTAGAGATCTGCTGTATTCAGAAACGGCAGCAAGAAGAACCTTAGATTCTAGCCTTGGTTCATACTCCTTCGGACACACAGCCTGTACTTTACCTATTTCTCAAGATTCATCTAAAGACTTCATCTGATATTTTAATTGATCACCCGTGTCTGTCTGGAAGCTGCTATAATGACTGAAAAGAACAGCTATGCAACCAAAGGTTTTCTCCAGTGGTTTGAAAGTTAACTAGCCACAGGCTACTATTTCCTTCTTGTTTCGTACTACAAGATCTCAAAATTAGTACAGGTGCTGCTAAGGCTTTTCAGCAAAACCACGCACCTAGCTGACATGGAGATATTTAAAACTCATCCTACAAAAGTTTTTCCAGTTAGTTTTGCTTCTCATGTATCCATTTCCTTCTATCGCTAAAATCTAAGTAATAGATGTAAACCGTCCATTTGTGGCATTCTGTCTTTATACTTTTCTGCATGTCATAATCCTCAAAACAAGCCTCTCAAGCCAGTTGTAGTCATTTTTCACCACACCGCCTCACCCCTACAATTAGCCTATCTGGACATCAAACTGCCTACCCACTGTGCAAAATTACACAGTGCAGAGCACAGGGGGAGAAGAATGAACAACTATATTTATTCAGACTCATGATGAGAATCAACAAACCAGTTTTTCTTCATTTGTTTCTGACACCTGTGCAAATAGTTGTGTGTTCCTTTTTGGCCAAAGAAAAGGAAGCTCTCAAGAACATACACCATGCTTCAAACTAGGAACAGCAGGTTTATAGACATACTCTTTCAACAAGTTCAGAGTAGTAAAATTTTGCAGCCAAAGACATTTGGGGGAAGTGTCATAGGAAAATATTTACTTTTGAGTTATAAAGCAAGAAACTACGGACTGAACACAAACATATGGCTAGTATGCATCCTACAGGACATTTCAGAAGACAGAGGTAGGGCAAACTGACCGCATACAGATGAAATAGAAATCTGTCTAAAATCAAATCAAGTTAATTCTATTTTCTAGTTTCATCTGTACATTTAAGTGATACCACTCAACTAAATTAGGTCTGCCTTTGTGTTACCTCTGTGAAACAGAAGTAGTTATACACAATGCTCTGCATCTTGCAAAGGCTAAAAAGACATTTAGTATATGACCTTAGTGGCTAGGTAAATCCAGTTTAGTCACACATCGGATCAAGCAGTTTAGACAGGAAGTAGTGAAGAGTTGGCCTAGGCACCATATCTTTCTTGCCTTATACTACGAGAAGAACAGGTAGTAGTATAACAAGTACCAGTCCACAGTACACACATTTCCTCATGCTGCTGTTGAAGCGTGAACTTCAGTTTTCATGAAGAGGATGCAACACAAGAATTCTCCAAGAAAGCAAATTATGAGCTTCCAGAAAGCATACCAAGTGAAAACACTAAACAGTGGTGGAGAGAAAGGAAGAGAGGAGGCAGGGTTCTGGGCAAGAAGCCATGCATTGTAGATGAAAGAATTACTCATAATAAAGACAGGGTTGGTGTTTGGTTGGTTTTTTTTTAAATACACTCCTCATCACCAGATTTTTTCTCCACTGATGTTAAACTGGAAATCGGTGATTAAAGCAAACACAGATTCCTTGTGAAAATTGAATCTTACGTGAATAAATGAAAGTAATTTAGCTGAACTGAAGCATTCCTTTCTTTAAAAACCTATCTCTAATTAAAGAGCAGAAATTGAGATGGAACAAACTGTTGCTTCAAGTAAATTACTGAATCTGCACAATTTTTCTACAAATGTTTTATTAAAACAAGGTATATACTTCTTACTATGACTGACATTACAGAAACTTCCTCTTCAGCGAGAAATCTGTATCTTCCTCAAGATAAAACAAAACAGCCAGCTTACTACGAAGTAAGTGTTCAGCTCAAATAGCACCACTGCACAGATCAGTCATAAACATTGTTCATTTCACTTTACTGCATCTGCCTGGTACAAACAACTTTGGAATGATGAATAGAATTAAGAAAAAAGAAAAAAAGAAAGAAAACCTGCTCTGATTTCCAAGACTGCAGAATCTCAATACACCTGCCCATACAGCCTTTCCAAAAATCACCTTTGGTCTATGTTTAGGTTTAAGCTCTGCATAAACTGGCAGTTGCCCAATTTTGGATGGGAAAGCTGTGAGAAGGGGAGGAAACAGTTCTATAAGCACCATTTGTGCTGATCGCTGCATACAAATACTAATCACTGCCAACAAATCACTGCACATTATGGCCTTTTATGTACTGCATCAAGTACTTAGCATGCTAAAATAACACAACAGCTACTTCCCAGCTCAGATGTCTCTTTGGTGTAGCTCAAAACCTATGTGTAGAATACACCAATTCCACAAAGGAAATGGGAACTACAAATAACCTTTTCAAATCATTGTAACATATACATACAGCTCAACTGGACTACCTCTGTTTAGGAAAAGGGAGAACAGACTGAACTTTTTTTTTTTTTCTTTCATCCAAGGTATACTTTAACATGGATAATGTAAGTGCTAGAGATGACAAGAGTTCTCAGCCAAAGTTGTTACTGCACTGATGAAAAGTTACAATACATCATTCAGGCAAGTATTTTCTCTTAATATTAAGAAAAAGTTTTATTAGTAGTGACGTGTTAATAGACTTTAGGTTGCTAAAGTAACAGCTGATATAAACACCCAAAATACATTTTTGGTTACACATACAAGTATGTATTAAATTGTATCGATTTTTAGCTAAATACTGTAATTCGTATAATTTAAGGTTAGTTTAACTCTTTCAAAAATTTAAGACTTAAAGGGAACCATGTTTGTCCCCAGCAGTATAAGGGAATACTTTCTAGCCCTTTCTAAGAAAACCTAACATTGAATTCACATTTTGACAGTCACTGAGGGTTTATTTGGTTAAAAAGAAAACAGAAAAAAGAAGAAAAAAAAAAGCGCTCTCCACACTAAGCAGCTTGAAACAACAAGTTTCCAGTAAAGTATACTTACAAAGGCATTGGATAACCATCAATTTTGGAGGCAGATTTACTATTTCTGAAAGTATACCTATGAAGTATGTTTTATCTTATGAAGGCAAAGGGAAAGGAAAAGATGAAAGGGAGAGAAATGCTAGAAAGTTGAGCAACATTGATCAGCATTGATTTACCTTCTTCATCAATCCACTTCATGGTAAAAAGCTGTTCATTGTCGAAGGAGCACATGTCTCGAACTTCATTGCACAGTCCCTCAAATGAGATGGAAGGTTCAAAATATGTTATCATGATGTCCCTGAGCAAGAGAAAAATAAATCTGAGAAACTGTACCATAATATGTAGTACTTGATCATCAGCTCTAACACATTCCATATACCACTAATATAGAACATCCCTGCTGAAGCCCCCTAAAAAAAATTAAAGTCAAATAAAACACATAAGTTCCTTTCCTATAGCAAAGTTAGGCTCCAAGTGATTTTTTGTTGCCAACTACTTGACATTTAATCTTCCAGCTATCTGCTTAAGGAAAACTATGATTTAAATGCCCAAATAACTATGAAGTGAGTCGCAGCAGATAGTAACCACACACAGAAATGAGATATATTATACCAGAGGAAACCAAAAGATGAAATGCCACAAAAATTTTGACGGATGTTGTTAACATATTGCTACTTTAACAGCTATTTTGTTATTAGGCATCAAAATATTGTAAGAACATAGACATTTTCTCCAACTAAATTTTGATTGTGTAGATACGAGAAACTACTGAAGATGATTAAAGAGGTTTCCTAGTGGAAGGGATCCTAGTTGGGGGGAATGTTCCAAATAGTGAAAGTGGAGGTGGAGAGGGGGGAGTAAGAAAGAGAGGTGAGAGACCCCCATGATGCTTCATTGCCACGAGGAGGAAAGGGGACAGAGAGGTATATACTTAGAATTAAAATTTACTACTTTAGTTTTATGCAGAATGGGTATTTCTGCTATAATTAAAAGTTAGTTAACCTGGTGTTTTAAATATGTTAACATGAAATGCTGACCAATTGTCTTGGTATTTGCTGGGCCTTAAAGGGGAATGGGTGACTCAGGGTTGCAGGCCTCTAAACAAAGGATTTCAGAGATACAGTTCAGAGGAAGGGGGAAGGCTGTTTACAACACTACTCTACATACACCTCATGGTAAGCCCAACGTTTGTGCTATGAGACTAATCTTCCCATAAAGCCTTCAGCTCGTTGGGATTTGTTTCAGTTCCTGCCAGCCACCAGCAGTACTTGGTGGATGGAAAAAAATAATAGGAGCAACAGACAAAGTTTATATTTGGTCAAAATTCACATCAACATACCTACTACACTGAAGCATACATATACAGCAAGTTAAACATATTTAAAACATCTTGTGCATGGACAGAGTGGTATCAAGGTGACTTAACGTAAAATACTGTAGTCACTGTCCCTGTACTGAACCACTTGCAGAAGCAGAAGAGAACACACACTATAAACATGCTTGCCTGAGGCTTCTTTAAGTTCAGCGGCATGAATAAAATACACTAGCAATTTCTAAGCACACTAGAACAGCTAGGCTACTTCTGGATTTATGAGCATGATCACAGTTCCTTTAGTTAGGGGAAAGACTCCAGTAAACAGTTAGCATAGTGAAATGTTACCTCTTCCATAAGGTGAATAAAGCAGTCAAAAAGCTGCTACATTGTTTGGTTGAGGAATTGCTCCTCTTCTTTCCACGAGACAAAATGCAAAACAAGGCTGTATTTGGACCCCAGTATTTAGACACAGTACTGTACTTCGGGGCAAATGGGGCTTCTTTTGAAACCCCTGATTGCACCCATCTCACGAGGCAAACTGTGTTCTCTCTGATACAAAGGTCTCCCTTTGCATCCTTTCTCAAAACCCACAAACTTCGAACCCAATGCCAATGTTTGTCTCTGTGAAAGGAGGCAGATTTAACAGCACACTACTGTTACAGACACACAGGCATCAACCGAAGAGAAACCCATGAGGTATTAGAAGGCAAAGTCTCAACCTGTATTTCCTGTTTTTCAGGGAAGGAAATAAGGCACTGCTTACTTAGTGACTTCACTGATTTTGTGCTAAAGTTTACCATCGCTTCATTAATTCACATTTTAGCGCAGATATATTTGGAATATTTTCTTAAACAAAATTAAGTTCTGAAGGGCACTGAGAAGTCAGAGATAAGTATTTCAACTACTGCAGTTTATTTTGTGATTGAACTAGTCAGTAATGGGAGAGTTTATGTTAAAAGAAGTGGCGAATACATGACTACTATTGTCAGACATGTGAGAAAAAGTAAGGTGACAGACCGTAATCTCAAGAGACTACAATCACTGATGCTCTGTCAAAAACTGAAGATTAAAAAACCCAGTAATTAGCAAAATCTGTTCAGCAGGTTTTTTAATTTGATGGTTCAAGTCCACTTAAAATGGGTTTGTCTGTACTACAGTGAACAGAAAAAGTCACAATGTTAAGATGTACTGAACATGAACAGTCCAGGAATCCCTCCATATGTATAAAGTAAAAGCTGGTACCAACTGGAAAAAAACCCTGCCACCCTCTTCCTACTTGTTGCTACCTTTAAGCAGCAAAATAGTTGCTCTTCAAATAAAAGGAAAGTTTAATTATTTTATAATTTAAGTTCTCTGAATAACTACTCTAATACCTCTAACGGGACTGTAGCCGACAGTTACTAAAGATATTCAGAATACCTTACTGTCTCTGTTGTAACACACACTAATCAGTCTTTCAGAGAACCCCAGCTAACAGCAGCATAAATATATATATATGTGTATGTAAGTATGAACAAGGTTCCACAAGCAACATTTAGCAGTTTTCCTCCAGAAGTAAAGCCAGCTTTACATGACACAGAAATGAAAGATTACAGGTCTTCCCAGAAGCTTTATTTTGCCATTTTAACTATAGTGATGACACTGGCATTTTCTCCTGGGACAGGTCTCACTTTCAGAGCCGTTCTATTACCACACCTTTGCATTATATTTTTCTATATGCATTATATATATATTAGATATGCATTTTCCACATTTCCTGCACCTAATACAGCACTGATGATGTCTTCGTTAGGAAAAAGCTGTATTCATTCAAACTAAGACAAAGCTAAATTCTACTGAGAAGAAACGCGGCATTCTAAACAAAAATTAGCAGGCCAAGTTAATGTGGACCGTAGCCTGCTGACCTGCGTGAAAATACACAAAATGCTTTCATTCACTAAGACGTGGGGAAGAATTTCTTGACGACAGCCCTTTCCTTCTGATGAAGATAAGCTTATGCACTGCTTTTCTAAGTGTCTTTGTTACAAAGCTATTCTAAGACATAATATCCTTATTTGTCTCCTTATGACACATACAAGGAATTAGAAGAAAATCTGATTCAAGCACACCCTTTTCACCACCACATTTGGATGTGTCAACTGACTTCTGCTACGGAAGCATCAGGGTTTTTAGAATTTGTTTTAGCACTATTATAATAGCTCTTAATCAGGGAACTGTGAGTAGGAAACATGCAAATAAACAAGACAGTACTTGTCCTGAATTACTTTCACTTGAAATGTTGTCATGTATATCTTCCATAAATATTACTAAAGGATCATTTTATTCAGACTAATAAAAGGCCTGCATGAATCAATACCTTGCAAATGTAAGGATCAGTAAAAGATAAGCCATAGGAAGACTGAAAACATGCAAATGGTGAATCTAAACACAAACACTGGAGAACAGATTTTAAGTATCTCTGGAAGATCACTAACCTCATCACCATCTTCCCCATCTTTCCTGTGATCAAACAGCTTTTCTCATGCTTTGTCTTTTACAGATCATCCAACAGTCATAACATCCTCTAACAAAAACACCCACAAGCAAACAACCTTCCCCCCCACGCCAACAGTGAAATACAATTCCATATCAGTATCTCATTTTTTACTTCTGAGCTTAAACTTCTGTGAGGGAATAATCCACTGTAAGAACAGAAACTACTGCCTCAGATTTTTCCACCTGCAGCATAATACAGCTATCACGTACTATGTATGTGGACATGCACAGATACATAATCACATACTATCTATCACACACCTAGGTCATTCATTAAGGCTTTTGATAACAGCTAATTATAGCTCACTGGAATTAATCCACATGACTCTTGGTGAATTATGCTGTTTCAGTGTCATTTCAGTACCACAAGGTGCAGGAACTGCCATTCAAAACATTTTAAAGCATCTCTTTCCCCAGTAGAAGTCTGAGATCTCAACCTGCCTGCTCCTGCAATCTCTTTTTCCGGAAAAAATATATCACCAGAAAATGAAATAAATGTTGAAAGAGCAAGAAGAAACATGTGAAAACATGTTTGTAGGCTTAGACCAAAGCTTTCTTAACCTGAACACTCTCCTATATGGAACTCGATCCTCAACAAACAACATAAGACATTGAGCTGAAGAGCTGATCAGTAAGTGCTCAAGACAAAAGAATAATATAAAGAAAGGACGCAAGAACTCAAAAATTCTTATGAAAGTTGTTAGGTTTTTGGAAATATTGATGGACATACATTTTGATTTTACAATTAAAATTGAACTTTTTTCTCCCCCACACCTTCCCCACTCACATTAATGCATTAAAATTAAGACAAGAAGCAAGTTTAACATGTATCACGAGAGGACTGTCAGGAGTATTCTTCGTTTGAACCAAACCAAACTGAAGGTGAGCAAAGCATTGGTAACCTACGCCTTTACCTGCAAGTCCAACACACATTACAGCCCACATGGTCCCAACAGTGCAAAATCAATGTCAGACACAGACAGAACGCAAGCCAGCAGTTCTAACTATAACAGAAAAATGGTTCTTCAAGTGTGCTGTTTGTTTGGTTTTGTTCCTTTTTTTAAATCAGCAACATTAATTCCAAGGATTCCTAGAGCACAAGAACCTGTTCTCTATTGCTACAATGCAGTCCTCCTCACAGGTACCAATGCTGTAAAAGCTTCTTGTACTGAACTGACAAAAAGCACCTAGAACAAAAGAGATAAAAGGTAAACTGAGTAATATCAAAGCTAAAATGGTTGTAATTACAGATGCTATTCGGTGCCATGCATTTGAAGCTGCTACACTTTGTTACTGTATCAACAAAAAAGTATGTAAACATTTGGTGTAAAATAGTAAATTCCCTAAGAACTCACTCAGGAACCTCTGTTATACACACTGCAGAGATTACAGTAGGTCTTTACAATAGGTAAGACTATTTTCAGCATTTTAAACAACCAGCCCTATGAGACAGATAAGCTTGGCTTACCTGAGAGAAGGAAATACCTGGATAAACTCAACTTAATGCCCTAATTCCCAAGTCTCCGGGAATTCCCTATCCCCTTATTCTCATGATCTCTGTTCAGTTTAGGAAAATCTTCCTTCCTGGTTTTACGTATTTCATGAATTTAAGATAAAGAATTACCACTGCACAGCTGAGTGAAACAAAAACCCTTCAAAGATCTCTTCGCTAAAGTCTTTGTCTTGGCTGAGAAAAGCAATTAGGCTCTTGGCCAGACTAAGTGCTGTTTTGGGGATTCAGGTTCCTATCTGCTCTGAGTTGGTAAGTGTGGAGTCTCGAGCCCCAGGGAAGTATCCAGACTATCAGATTCCCAACCGTTTCAAGAACAATCTGTGCTTCTGAGTTGCTGGGTTTTTTTCTTTAATGAGAAGTTCTAAAAGATGAAAAGACCTTCCTAGCAAGGCTTTCACAGTAACTTCTACAACCCACTTAAATGCTTCTATTAAAATTAAATTAAGAGATTAACATTTCCTGATTAATACTATTTCCCATTAAATCCTCTATCCAGCTCTAATTTTGAGACAGTTTATTTGACAAAAGGAGAAAAAGCTGCCTTTTGCATCAGCATTTACATCCTCAGTCTCCAAGTTGTTTCAGTGTAAGTTCAGGTAAAGTGTTCAGCTTTGATACCCACTTCTTGATAGCGCTAGTCTGAGAAGCAGGCATGAGACCTCCTGTTGTAAGAAAGCAGAGAGAATAATTTGTTTAGATCTCTAAACAAATCATGACCAAGGCATTCAGCTTGTTAGGTTTGTTGGTATTCACAATGGTTAACCAACACCCTATATGACTCGGTATCATTACTAAAAGTAAACTGATGTTTGCATTAACAGATAAACAGTCTATACATTAGACCTAAATGAAACATTCCAGTGCTTTCGAAATTATTACCCAATTTCAATATTCAAAGTGTCATAAGCCAGCATTCCCATCCAATATAGCAGTTTTCTTCCTCAGTCCCACAACCCTGAGCTGCTTTCTCTCTCTTCTTTGCACCACAGCCTCCCTATGCTAAAGCAAGAATTCCTGTGATCCAATGTGGAAATGATCAAGATTAAAACTGAACCAGCAGAAGACAAACCGTTTTAACCCAGAAAAGTTCTCACTTTAGTTCACTGCCTGATCAAAGGAACACTTATGCTAGCTGATAGCCAGGGGCATATCCACGACATTAAGAAATGATGGATTAAGGGGACGTAAAACAAAGAGCTTGGAATTTCACATACTATTACTTTGGCAGTTTTTCACACATCCTTTAAAGCCACAGATTGTGCCAGCCTCTACAGTACTTCCATAGACTTTTGTCAAGAAAAGTCCCAAAGCCAGAAATCAAACACAGTAGCAAACACCAAGTGCTCAGCATGGCTCCTATATCTCTCCTTAAAAATATAAAGCTAGAGATAACAGATAGTAAATACTGCAAATATATTTTTTCCTACTTAATACAGACAACTAGAAGGAAGCTGTTGAGAGTATCATGTGTTCACTCTTAATCCAAAAATGCAACCTACATTTTTTTCTGCTTACATCACCTCCTCTCAGACTTAATGACCCAATGAACCACTATCAACCCTTGCACTCAAACCTTAAAGTTAGGTCCTCTGTTACTATTTAATAGGGGATTGTGAACCCAAAGCAGAATGCTGCTTCTGCCTTCTATGCTATTATTGGAGAGCCATTGAATTAGACCTGCAAAATTCAGATGTTGCTGTGCAGATCTCTAGCACATTTTTTTCCCAGAAGTGTAATTGACAGTAGTCTTAGTTACCATTGACAGACTCCCTCAGAAGTCACTCAGTCCCTGAGAAACACCCTAAAACCTGATGAAATAGGTTTTCATCCAAACACTGTCTTCCTTTAGACCCGAGCATCATTTAACACAGAGAGACCAACACCAAAGCTAGATTCTGAACATATCTGTTTTGGTTTTTTTTTTTTGAAGTATGAATTTTGGCATGTGTCCCGCAATAAAGCGCTACAAAGGAACACGCAGTAATTCCTGGCAGCAGGTAAGGCAGCGGTGCGGCGGGTGCGCGCAGGGCAGGGCAGGGAGGGCCCCCCGGGCCCAGCCCCGCTCCCCCGTCAGGCCGCGGCGGGACGCAGGATCCGGCCCCCCGGCCCCCAACACCTGAGGAGCGGCTCCTCCGAACACAGGTCCCATCATCGCACCCCGGTTCAGAGCGGCACCCGAGAGCCATTTCCACGCGGCTCTTCAGTCGGGGGCGGGGGTCCCTCTTTTCCCTTTCCGCCACAAACAAGCGGATATCCAGGGCTTGAGGTGGTAATGTCTCGGCACACGCACCGAAAAGCCAGTGTATGAGGCACCGCCGCACAGAGCCACCGCTGACGGAAACCCGCGCTGACAAGAGCTCCGGCCACCGGCGGAGAGCCGGGGATGTTCCAGGGCCACCGCGCCACGGCACCGGAGGGGAGCCCGCCCCGAGCGCCCCAACACACTATCGCGGCCCCGCCAACCCGGGGGCACAGCCCCCCCAGAGCCCGGGCCCAGCACCCCCAGCTCCCGAGGTGCCGGGCCAGGCCCGGTCGCGCCGCTCCGCCCCGGGCGCTGGCGAAAGCCTCTCCTCAGACCGGCCGCCGCCCCCCGGGCCCCACCTCCGTACTCACCCCTTGTAGTAGGCCTTCACCCGGACCTGGTGGGCGCTGTCCCCGCCGAAGCCGCCCCCTCCGCCGCCCGGAGCCGACATGGTGCTGTTGCCACTGCTGTCCCGCTGCGTCGGCATCCCCCTCTCCGCGGCGGGCGGCACCGCTCGGGGCGGCGGGCGGGCGGCCCAGGGGAGAGCAGGGGGAGTGGGAGGCGGCAGCGGCGGCTGCGCGACCCCCACCGCTCCCCGCCGCGCCGCGGCCCCGCCTCCTCCTCACAGCGCCAGCCCGAGGCGGGTGGGACCACGGCGGGTGGGGGGACCAGCGGAGAACGGGCAGGGGGAGAGCGTGGAGCCGCGCGGGACGGCGGCAGAGGAGAGCACGGGCCCTGCCACAGCAGGGAGCAGCTGCCCGGTGCACGGCCGGCCAGCAGCTCTGCCGCCCGGGGAAGGCGGGCGCCACGCCTCTCGTGTGCCTCCCCCCTCCGCGTGCTACGTGGGCTCTTCCCCGCGGGGCTCCGGCGTACACCTGCGGAGCGGAGTGCTCCACGCCGAAGCGGAAGGGGGGAGCCGGCGGCGCGGAGGCAGCAGGGGGCTCCGCAGCGAAGCTGCCGGAGCGGGTGGCTCCCGAAGCCGCCCGACAGCCCCTCTTCGCCGGCCCCCGCGTTCCGAGCGGCGGCGCGCCCCGTCGCCTCCCCGCCGCTTGGTATGGCCCACCGCGAGGCATGCTGGGACTGCGGGGCGGCCCCGCAGCCCTGGCGCCGGCTAGGCGGGAGGCCGGCGGCGGGCAGCGCCCCGCGTACCGGGCGGCTGCGGGCTGGGCTGGGCCGGGCACGCCGAGCCGCCTCTTCTGACTTTCAGGCGTCCGGCCTCTTTTGGCAGCGGCTCGTCCTGCAGGGCTTCGCCCCGCCGGAGCTGCGCTTAGGAGAGGGAGCAGAGGAGGAAAATTTGTCGGTTTACTTTGGTACAAACAGGATTGTCCTAATTTTCGGACTTAACAAGCCAGAAACGCCGTCAGTAGTGCTTGGTGGGAAGCAGCTGCTCTGCCTGCAAGCAGCCGGGGTGCAGCCTGCGTGCCAGGCCCTGCAGCTGAGCTGTTTGGCGGAATCAAACCCACCGCTACCACCCCAGCACCAGGAAAAAGTGTCTCGGACACGTCTGTGTTCCTTCGCGATTGGTTTCATACCGTGATTCCTTCATTTATGTCCTCACTACCAACCCGATTTGAGAGGTGCCACAGAAAGTTCAGGATTTTAAGACTGAACCATTGCAGAAGTAGCACGCAGCCCTTCAGCAGCCAGCGCAGAGCTGGCAGGCTGCTGGCACTGCTATGGCAACATGCTTCTTACGGCTGCTGGTCACTGAAACATTTTCTGTAAGAACTCTAAAGAATCCATGCAATGATGAATTGCCCACAAGACAGTATATTTGGTTAAGGTGCAGCTTTAGTTACCGTATATGAAATGGCAAAGATACTTTTTAAGACAGTAACATAGCAGTAACATGCTTTTTAACTAGGCAGGGTAAACAGGGATGGTTAACAAAAGTTTTTTTTATTCAAACTGTTAATCATAAACCACCTTTATCACTGCAAGCAGTATGCCCTTCCAGTTTCCCTATTTAACAATACATCAGTACTTTCTCTGGTAACACATACTTATATTCCCCGATGCTCCCTAAGCAGATGGATGTTTCTGGCAATCCTAAGAAATAAGGAAGGTTTGGGTTTTTTCTGCTACAGTAAAAACAATTCCTTTTTTCTACTACCCCCCTGCAAACTCCAGTCACTATCACATCTGGCTGCCTGTATTACAGCACCATGGAGGTGAGCTTTTTGTGTTCGTGTACAGGCTGCTACATGAGAGCTGCACTTTCCAGTCAACACACCTCACTTTGATAAAACAACTTACTGCTTCATTTGCTGTTTACCTTAGGTGTGGTTACAAAATTTTTTTCATGCTACTTGACCTTCCTGCACTATTGTGGTTGGGTTTTTTTCTCAGAAGAAAGTTACTTGCTCCACCCAGCTTCCACACATTCTTACATCCTTTCCGTACAAGAGGAAGTACATGGCTGTATCTGAACTCATATACTGCAAGCAGGACTTCCAATGTTTTCTATTTCCTACTGGATCGCCAAGAGTATTTCAGCATCAGTCTTCACTTTCCCTACACCTTCTTTTTTAACCTATGAAAATTCCTATTACCTCCTACTGAATCACCGTGTTATCTTTTATAGAAACCTGGCATCCTCACTAGACCTGGTACATTGTCACTACTTGCCACAGGCAGTCCACCTGTGGTAACTGCTTCAACCCTTGGGTTTAGGGTTGAGTTCAAGCTCATCTATAATACCTTGGATGGTATTGGAGTTTTGCAAGACACCTGCTGAGATTTTTTCTTTGCAAAGTACTTATCTATGCCAACTAGCTGCTAGGTATCTAGCAATTTTTCTTTCCCCTTCATGTCCACGTATCAGCTGGTCAAATTGCATTATGAAGAAACAAGCAACCTAACTGCAGAATGTATTGCTGATCTACATTTTACTATTTGTTCCTATCGCTTTTATCAAGTTTTTAACCAACTTCATTTTCATTCACACAACTGGTTCTCTTATCAAATACTTAAGTGTGTCACTAACTACCCATAACTATCCATAACTGTCCAATGCAGCAGTTTTCTTCCTAACTCTCAATGGACTGAGCCGCTTGCTTTCTGTATCACTGGGAATACAAGCAACTTTGAAAACACTATATACCTGGAGACTATTTAGTAATGTTACTGAATGCTTAGACACAGAAAACATCTCTTTGATCACAGGAAGACATCACGGAGAGGGCAAAGTGCCGAGTTTGTCAAGATGACCCATGTAAACTGACTTAGGCCTATGTGGCATGGTGGCTACTTGTCTTTACAGAGGTTGGGCTTTGCTCATCTATGCCAGGTAATATGCAGCAGCTGCTATTTTTATTATTGGAATTAGCATATAGGAATTACTGATGTAATTCAATTCTGACCAGTTATGGTTAATTTAGATGGAGAAGCTGTCTTCCCCACAGCAGAGAAAGGCTCAGAGCCAAGATTTTGTACTGAAAGCCAAGTTAAAAGTTCACCACCATCATCCTGGCTGAAGCTGCTGAGGTCTCTGAGCCACCAATGTGGAAAACCACTAGAAGCAACTACGTCCCTGACCTTAAATCTCCCAACAGCACTCTCAAACTGCATGCTGCATGTCTTTCATTTTCCTGCTGTAGCTAAAACACAAAGTCAGTAAAACTTACTTGCCACAGGCCTTAGCAACACAGAGCTCAACTCTATCGCTCCCACAGGAAAATTTAAGCAAACATCGCTGCTGTCGTGCTCAGCTCACCGTGCAGCAGCACAGGCTATGGCGGGCCCTGAGGGGAGCCCAGGTCCCTCACCCCTGCCAGGCCGCAGCTCCCCACCACCGCCTTCCTGTGCCACCCTGAAGCCAGCCGCTACCTCACTGCTGCCCGAGAGCCGCCCGGCAGCCTCCGCGGGGCCGCCCACAGCGCGCACCCGGCCGCAGCACCTCACGGACGACGCCAGGCTCCGGCGACAACATGGCGGCGGGGCCCGTCACGTGCCCGGCGGCGGCGGCGGCCAGCGCGCCTGCGCGGCACCTCCCCCGGAGGGAGGCGAGAAGATGGCGGAAGCGGAGTGAGCGCCTTGTCCGAGGCGAGTCTCCCGGCGGGATGCGCGGAGGAGGGGGAGCGGCAGCGGCAGGCCCCGGCTGGGTCGTGGCGGGGCGCGTAGGCGGGAGCCGCCACCTGACATCGCCCCGGCGGCGGGCCGGCCCCGGCGGGGAGCGGGTGCCTCGCCTCCCGCCCACCTTCCCTCCCTCCCCGGCGGTGGCTGGCGCCTGCGGGGCCGCTGGGGGGGCGGCGGCGGCGCTGGGCCGGAGCGTGGCCGCCGGTTGGCGGGGCTGGGCTGGGCGAGGGGCCGGTGCGGGGGGCTGAGCGGGCGGGTCAGCCCGGCCTGCGGCGGGGAGCGGCGCCCAGGGGCCCTGCAGCTGCCGGCCGAGCCCCGGGGTCCCTCAGCGCGCCGGCGGCCCCTGCCGGGCCGGGCACCCCGCGCCGCTGCACCGCACGGCGGGGGTTGTCTTTCCACTGAGCATAGTTTAAATTGTATTTATTTAAACGCAATCCCCAGGGTTTGGGCAGGGTTGGCCGGCACTTCAGCTGGAGTGGCAGGGGAAGAGGGGTTACCTCGGAGCCCTCAGTCACATACAGGGCCCTCAGGGGCTGGGCTCGCAGGAAACTCATTTTTCTTCTGTGGTTTGTACCCTTGGAGAGCTGTAAGGAGAGGTCATGAATGGAAAGAATTAAGAACAAGCTATATGTTAAAAAAAATTGCTGATTTTCAAATGCCAGTTATGGTTACAGATTGTCAGCAGTGTTTGTTATTACCATGACATTTACTGGAAGTCAAACTTCTTCAAACATGACATTCGTATCCACCGTGAAGGCAGTTTAACACCATTGGTACAGAACAGCAGGTATTTCTTTACTTTAGGTATTTGCTTTGGCCAAAAAACATGAAGAAAACAAAACTTCTGAGTATTTAAGTTATAAACGGTGTAATTTGAAATCCTGTGGTGTCTCATACTGTTACTGCTTGAATAAATACTTATTTCCAATATAGTTTTGTTGTGCTTTGTGTTTTGGGCTTGCTTAAATGCATCGTAGTTGTTTAAAGTCAGAATTTGGTGTATTTTCTAAAACTTTGCATTACAGACATTATTTTGAGTTAGGTTCTAACAGGCAATACCATTGTAGGATTTTCATCGTACATTTAACAAAATTAATTTTACAATAGGAGTTTTGCCTCTTTGATATTGTTGAGTACTCGGTGAACAATTTTAGAAGATTATTTTCAATTGTATCTTGAGATTTTTTTTTATAGTGGTTCTGCATATACAGCATTGTAAAGTAAATGAAAGCAACGCTGTAAAGGCAGTCTGATTTTAAGTCTGTAATGGTTTTTATGCTTTCTGTCATAAAATATCCATCTGTTAAATTGTAATGGTTTCTTTATTAAAAACCACCACTTTTTCTGTATTTCCTCTTCTCCCTTAAACACTCCACTCCTCACTTGAAGAGAGGAGAGGCTTCTGACAAGTGTCATCTGTTGAAACACTTTACTAATCCTTTGCCAAAAGAGGGCACGCGATTTCTGCCTGTTAACACTGTGCTGTGCAGTGCTTGCGTGGTGGTAGGACCAAGGGGTGGCCAGCAAGCATCTCAGACCGGCTCTAAGGGAGGTGTGGGAGGAGGACTGGAGATGCACCTCAGTGGCAGGCCACGCTGAACAAAAGTTTAGGTGCTCTTTTTTCCCGTTTTCATTGTACATCCATTGTGAGAACGACTTGGGTGATGACAAAATTATTTTTGAAAATTAGATACTTTCAGCTAAAGGATTAATAGCTCTCATGGGGTGAACTTCTGATGGAATACCTAGCAGAGCGGGATATGTTGCACATCTCGCTAATAATACATCTAAAATGTGGCTGAGAATGAAGGAAATTAAACATCCAATGTTGTTTTCTTAGGCTAATTTAACTGGTTGCATAACTCTGCTAAAACTAGCTAGACAAGCTGTAGGTGTAAATATTTTGATGTGCTTTTAATGTTCTCTGGAGGAGACAGGAGTTTTTTTCAGGGTACTTTTCATTAACGTTATGTGAAATTAATGTAAAGTGGTTTTAGAAGTAATGCTGTCTTCATTGCAATTGAAGTGCCTAACCCATGTATGTTAACTTGTGCTCTAATGTAGGTAGACAAATGGCATTAATAATGCACAACAGATCTGAGTATTTAACAATAAAGTCCCATTTTTTTCCCTCGGTTCTAATATTAGGGATCTCTGCTTTTATAGCACGCTTTATTGCCATAAATTTTCTTTGATGTCAAAACATATGCAAGTATGCAATACAATGGTAGGCGTGAGGTCCTTAGGTGACCATACATCTATTAAAGTTTAGATATTCCAAGTGCTCAGGAGCTATGGGATCATGTGCCGTTCTCTGCTTGCAAAGTAGTCGTGTTTTGAGAGGTGAAGGTAGCAGCCCGGCAGCGTTGCATTCTGCTTTCAGCTGTGCGAGTTGAAACTCCTACTAATTTTGTTCCTGTTTGATGCAGCATCCGATGGGTGGCTTGTTAAGCCACTTGGCAATGCTGATTTTTCCCTAGCACATTGCAGCTCTCGCAACGATTATTTTTCTGAGCCAGCCTTTATTGTAAGAAGGAAACACATTTTCGCCTCCCTTCCCCCCACCCTTTTCTTAACATCCTTTTAAAAGCAATAAACTGCAACTATGCTATTTCCTGTTAATCGTAATACTAATAATGAAAAAGAAACTAAACTAAACACCCCTCATATATTGAGATAGGTGATTCATTTTGGTTTTTAAGATGCTATTTTGGGAGAGAGGTTGTGCTCTGCAAGAAAGGGACATCTCACAACACTGGGGAGGAATCATCAGAGATGCTTAAATAGGTAGTTTCTTCTTTGGCTCTTACTGTATTTTGTGAGGTAGTGCTGTAAAAAGTAAAAGCATTTTTCTCTACATCCTTTCCATCTCTTTCCAAATAGAGCATGCCACTGTTGATTTTTGCCGAGAACATGCTTTGCTCAATGTACAGAGTGGTCAGCCAGCAGTTTCAGTGTTAGTGTTATGCTGTGAGGAAGAGAGATGCAGCAGCACTCCTGTGTAGCTTGCTGGAAATCACGTGTGTATTCCTAAAGTGGTCACCTATTGCTACTCTTGATGAATCTTAGAAGATTATAAACACATCTCTCAGCAAATTTCATTGCATAGTCTACAAATTTCTTCCCCATTTGAAAAAGTGTCCATTATTCTATCTCTGCGAAGCTTAGATGTTTTTTATTATTATTTTTTGCCTCTAAAAATCAGTGTGTACTGTCCTTCTGTTTGTGAACTACTTTTATTTCAATTCTGCCAGGCTGGACGAACGCTGCACAGCTATGGAGAATGAACCAAACACAACAACATGTTCTGCGTCCACAACTACTATCACTACCACCTCCACTTCCCGGACACAGCTACCACAGATATCTGTCTACAGCGGCTCTGACAGGCATGCCGTCCAGGTACTGGGCTATGAGGTGCTCTTTCCTGTCCTGTACAGTGCTCTCAAATATAGGCATTGGACAATACTTTACACAGGATTTATTTTTCATTCTTAATTTCTGTTTTCTCAGTATCTGACTTTCTGCTTTTCAGAAGATACTGTTTACGGAAGGGTATCAGACCACTTAAGAATAGTGCAGGGTACAGGCCTGCCTTCCAGATAAGGGAGGGTGGAAATGCTATGCTAGAAAGTTTGGATTTTTTCACCATTCTTAGGGGTAGGGATTATTAATGTAAGCCTTTACAAAATAATGCAAAATTAAAGCTGTGTGTCTGACCAGCGTTGACTACAGGGATCCAGGGGTATCTGTGTGTGTAGCTGCTGCTTTGGGTCCAGCCCCCTCTTGCTGTTAAGTTGGGTCTCCTCAAACTGTACAGTCCATTCCATTGGGTTTGGTAATTGAGTCTCTCACGTGCTATCCTGATCTTTCAAAAAGCAGAACATTGTGTAGGACTTGTGGACAGGAACCTCAGAGGCTTGGATGTTGTGTTATGAATGATGCTGTGATGTCAGCTGATTGTCAGGCTTTCCTTGAAAACGTGAATATATGTATGTTGACTATATTCTGTGACTTGGTTGAGAACAGTGATGGAGCAAGTTCAGTATTACATAATTGATATGAAAAGAATTTATTTGGTTTTGTTTCCTTGTAAAGGTGAACTTCAGCATCATGTCAGCATGGTGTTTTCTTTATAATTGTAATTAATTACCTACTGATTCACCACAGGTTATTCAGCAGGCCTTGCATCGTCCTCCTAGCTCAGCTGCTCAGTACCTCCAGCAGATGTATGCAGCCCAACAGCAGCATCTAATGCTGCAGACTGCTGCTTTGCAGCAGCAGCACTTAAGCAGTACCCAATTTCAGAGTCTGGCAACTGTACCACAGGTGAGAGTGAAGATTACTGAAAAAGAATGGTGTACTACTTTCTAGAGTAGGGCTACAATTCTAGAGCATTGTCAAACATAATAACAGCTTAAGTGCCTGAGCTTAATGCCTCCCAAGAATTCACTGTTATATTTTAATGGTTTTGTTATTTTTAAATTGTATCTTCCTCCAAACCGTTGGGAGGATTTTGTCCAGTGTTGTAGATGCTCCAGTAGGCAACCATTCCATGCTTTATTGCATACATTATAATGCATCATGTAAATCATCAAACAGTAATAAAATAAATAGTAAAAATAGACTACTTCAATCTTCATCCCATGTTTTTGTCTAAAAGTTGATGGGGAAAGCAATGAATAGCAATGTATCTTAGTGAAATCAAATAAAAATAATGAACATCTGGTATCTTAGTGTATTTTGCCACACATCTGGCTGCATTATAAGTAATGGCAAAATTAAATTTTAACTCTTGAGTGTGGAAGTGCAGGAAGTCAATGACATTTAATTTCTGAAGCAGAGCTTTTAACGTTAGTGAAAACTGGAGGAGACCCATTTTGAAAACTCAAGCAGTGGAAGGATTTCCTTTGACTTCAGATTGAGAATACTGTCTCACAGAGATAGGTGGTGGTTAGTGATTGTACACATGGAAATGCTAAAAGAGAGTTAAAGACTTCAGGAGTAGGGCTGTTTGTTGGCAGAACTGGGACTGACTCTTCTGTGTGCCTGGCTTTTTCTTCTATACCTTTACCATTAGATCGTGGTAACATATTGATTTGTCATTCTTTTTGTGACAGAACTGTGTGTGCATATGCAGTTACTGAGACAGAGCAAAGAAAATCAGATTGGGGAAGTCTAAGAAGTTAGGTATGCAGTCTGTTAACACAGAAACTGAAATCACTGTCCCTGTATTGATCTGAAGGGCTGGAATAGCGTAGTTACAGACATTAGATGTGCATACATAAATTACCATTCTAGAATATGAGGATGTTCTTTACAGCATCGATAAAGTTTGCTTTATTTTTAGAGGATTCTAATCATAGTAAAAATTATGATGTGAGTTTTAATAATGACGGTTTTTAATGATGTCACATTTTAAGTTCTGAGCACCCTAGGTGTAGTGAGCTGATCAGTTCCATCATTACCAGTTTGATAGGTTTTACCTCTGATAGTTTTTGTGCAAGTCTTGATCTGCAAGAATCAGAGTGCCTGAAATTGGGTAGGAATTCAAGGCATTTAGCACCTTGCAGATAGCATTCCATGGTGCAGAGTGCACTTTGCTGAAAACTACTTCCACTGAGTAAAGTGTTTTTACTGTTAACTTAGAGAAAAGGTAATGGTAGAGAGGGATGTTTCTAATGGTTTATGCAATAATATGAACATCACGTAAACACTTTTTGATTTCAATATTTGACACATATTCTTGCTGTTTAGGCAAGCCTGTCAGGTGGGAGGCAATGCACTTCCCCCACTGGGAGTGTCACTCAGCAGTCAAGCATGTCGCAGACCTCGGTACGTAACTGAACAAAGACCTCCATCCATTCTCAACCCCTCTCGGTTATTATATAACTACCTGGAAAAACAGGAAAAGTTTTAGTATTTAAATTTGCATAGTTAAAAGTAGTATTACAGAAAGAGTAAATAGAAGTATGATGAGTCTGTAGTAAGTGTTGGCTGTGCTTCCAGTGTCCGCCGTAGTTGCTGGCCTGTGTTGGAGGCTTCCCTGCTCACAGCCTCATCTTGGTGCTCCGAGGGGCAGCTCCTCAGTCCACAAGCACTAGTGACTGTTCAGACCGCTGCAGGAGTCACTCCCTGAGCTTTCATCTCTCACATGATTTCTTACTGGATTTGTCACATTAGTTTCTTTATTCAGGGCACTATCGTAGGTTAAAATTGTAACTGTGTATCAATGATTGAAGAGCACCACATCTAAAGAATCCAAGTCAGTGCTCACATATATATCTTTATGAAACTGATCATATGTTTATAACGTTCATTCTTTTATTGATATCATCTTTTATCATGCATCTTTTATGCACTTTCAATTATTTCATCCATATTCTAGGCATGTGCTCAGGTTTCAGTTGTTAGCAGCTCTGTGTTCAGTTCATGCTGTATTTCTTTAAGCGGCATCTTCAGACATGTAATTTGCACAGTCTGTTATGTACACTTACACAGTTGTCTCAAGTAGGACTTTGTTAGTCCTACAGACATCCTGCTTATTAATCATGCCCTTAAGCTGTTCATGACTTCAGTGCATAGCTTCAGTGATTCAACTATATATATTTTTAAGCTCTCATAGCATTGCTTTGGCTTACAGTTGTTAGAAGTAAAATCCTTAATTCATTACGTTTAGGAGGGAAAGTCTTTAAAGATGTCTGATGTTAAACTAACAGAATAATTGGGCTGGGATTTTTCAAGGAAATCTTTTGAGTAAGTGATGAAAAAGAGCTGGGCACTTAACTCTGTTAGACTGGTTAGAGGAAAAAAAAGAAAAAAACAAACCCACAACCACTCTTGTTTGAGAAGATGCTAAAGAGCAATTGTTGAGGAGCATTTAATAGGAGATTGTAGAAAGTTTTAGTCTCCAGTCATTTTTAAATATGCATATGTAGAATGAGGAATCAAAGTCTGTATGTGGTGGCACAAAGAAGTGTCCTGATCAGTTTGCATAACAAGCATAATGGAAGATATCAGTCCAGTCAGATAATACAAACATTTAAAGATGCTTAAATATTAAAATTCAGGTATTTTTCTTAAAATATTGCAAGCTCATGCTACATGTCCTATAAATGTGTATTTCTGAGGTATATTTTTCAGACTTTATAAAATCATTGTTTATACTTTTAACTGGTTATTATTATTTGCTGCAAAACAGTTGCTTGCAGTTTAAGAATGGAAGTGTACAATCTTGCCAGAATCTAGTTTTGTGCTGATTGGCTCAATATATTTTTGATATTTTTACAGTTCAGAGATTTCAGCTGCCCCTGCCATTTTTGTCAAAGGCTTTCTGGCTTTAGACCTTAGGATGAATGAATTTCCATGACAGAAGCAATATTTTTGTTTCCTTAGATTAACCTCTCCACCTCTCCTACACCTGCACAGATAATAAGCCGTTCACAGACCTCCAACACCACTAGCAGCAGTATTACCCAACAGACTATGTTGCTGGGGAGCACCTCTCCAACCCTGAGTGCCAGCCAGGCTCAGATGTATCTCCGAGCTCAAATGGTAAGTTTTGATTACAATTTTTAAAGCTTGGGTTTGGTCTGTCCCTGTCATTTTCCCTGCCCTGCCCCCGCAAAAAATCCCCAAGCAACCCCACCTGAATCGTTTCAGTTCTTGCTTTGTTTCTATAAATTATTTACAAGTATTTTTCTTTAATTTCAGTGAGCATTGAGAATTTAGTCACTAATTTGTGAATATGTATCTTCTGAAACACCGTAGACATCACAAGTTAAAGAACTGCCGTAGCTTAGTTTTCTGGTGAAGTTTGCTTAAGTGTGTTTAGCGTGGTTGTACTACAGTTATGAAATTGATCAAACATGGGAAAAATAGAAAAAGAGTGCCTGTCTTTTCAGGCTATGTGGAAGGGCTTACTGGAGTTTGTTTATATTCAGGGTAGATTGTTTTCCCTAGCACTGGTAACATTCAGAGTTCTAACTCCTATTCAAAATTTTCTTAGAAAAATTTCATAGAAATTACTGAAGTTGTACATGAATGTGCAGGTACCAACCAGTACTTGGTAAAGGCCAAGGACTCTTATGCATTGTGTGAGTTAGTGACCAGACCTTTTTAGTGTTATGTTCAACTACATGAAATAAAAGAACTGCTGTTACACTGCACCGAGATTTGAGCCAGAGGTTCATGACTACAGTGGTTATAAAATTAGATACAGGCATGAGTTCTTGCAGGAACTGCACCTATGAAGTATGTTTGGGGAAAAAAAGATCCTTTGTTCTTTTTCTGAGGCTGTTCTTAGGCATGTACAGCAATACTGTTATGCTATGTTGAGTTTTTCCTTTAGCTATTATTTTCCTGCATGTTTATGGAAAAAGCAGTATAACTTGAGGGTAAGGAGTTAAAGATTTAAACACCTGTTTATCCATTTGCCAGTGAAAGGATTTCTTGTGTCTGGTTTGCAAGCAAAGCTAGATGCTGAATCCACCTATGTACTATTTAACGGGACAGGAATTACAGACTCGTTTCATGTCACTGCCTTTCAATATGTGTTAACAACTTAGTAGCTGAAGCAATACGAGGATGACGTTGCTGGTTTTTGTAGCAGCAGTCTCTCTCAATGACGTGGATTATTGATAGAGTTTTCCTATGCACTTACACTAAAATTTCATTGAGACTCTCAATGTCAAATCCCATGTTTATCTGAATAACAGCTTTACACTCCAGTTTTCAGTTTCAAAAGAGAAACTTACCCTGTTTGTTTCTGATTAGAATGGTGTTTATTGCAAGGCCATTTTGCTACCCTCTGTAGTTTGAGCATTATACCTGTCTTTCAGTGTTTCTAGCTAACATACTAGACATCATGTATTTTTCTTCATCATCATGACCTTTCATTTTTCTGTAAAAAGGTCAGCTCTTATCTCTGGCTAGCTCATAATAACATCTTCATCACCACTCAATTCAATCCCAGATAAAAACCTTCATGTTTTCTTCTTAGCTGCTCCTTGCAGTTGAGATCTCTTTAAAAATATGGAAGATTAACTGATGGCCTCTTTGCAAAGCCTTCCTTAGAGCTTGTCCTTGCTATATTGCCTATAAAGAAATTAATGATAGTTGCTGGTATTCTGAAGTTAGTGATTTCAGGTTGGTTGTATGATACCTGTTCTCACTATGAAACTTAGCATAGTTAAAGTTCATATAACAGCTTTGCCTATTAAACAACATTTTGACAGATTGGAAGGTCTAAATTCTCTTTCTTTAATATAGTAGATACTGGGCTGCTGTCTTGACTTTTTGTGCCTCTGTTTCACTCATTTGTAATATTGGAGGGGAAGTCCTCTTAAAATGTTCGTATGAAAGATGATGTGTGTGTGTATATATATGAAAGATTGTTCTCAATATGTAGAACAAATATTGTACGTTATTATATTTATTTTATGTTATTATCATTTAGTTTTATTTGCTTAAACTACCATGATAAATGTGCTTTGAGAAGTTCATCTAAAAGTAAAAAAATAAATCTTAGAAGTGGTACATCCCTACATGTAAGTTTTGTGTATCTCTTAAAAATACTGCGTTTCTTTCGCATATTTTCAAAGTTTCGGTCTGTTACCAAATATTTTTTTCTTGCTTAAACAGCTTATTTTTACTCCTGCAACCACTGTGGCTGCTGTCCAGTCTGACATTCCCGTTGTCTCATCTTCCTCATCTTCGTGTCAGTCTGCAGCTACTCAGGTGAGCTTGTGTAAATTTATTAAAGGTATGTCTACTAGAGTGGGCCAAAACTGAAAAGTAAGGGCACATTGTGCTTAGGTTTACTTACTTATAAAAACTACTAATGGGTACTGGTTATGTACAACTTCAGTGTCTTCGGTTTGCCATTGTCTCACGTTTAGCGGTGATCATGTTGTATGTAAAATCTGGATCCTGGATATGACATTTTAGGTCTTTGTAATTAGCTCTTGTCTTTATTACCTAGAATAACTTAATGTTATCAGCTGAACTTGTATTAGCTTTCCACTGCTCAACATATTTGTTTATCATCTGGAAAAAATACACATCATTGTACAGATGGCTACAGAACGTATTAATCACAGTCTTCTGCTGTGAAAAGTGAACATTAATCTAACAAAATTATGCTCTCATGAGAGACCTCTTCTGTTTTAGCAGTTTCTTTAAAAGCCTTTGATAAATGGGCCTTGTTTAGAAACCTTTCAGAAATGCGAGTAAATTATACCTGTTGAATGTTCTCTGTCCTTACGTTTGTTCACCCCTTCAGAAGATTCTAATAGATTTGAAGACCTTAAAGATGTGTCACTGTTCTGAGATAATGGTACATCATTGAAGCCTGCCTTCCCTTTGTTTTTCCAGTAGGTGCGTGAGGCGGGCAGAGCTTGCTGAAATCCAGCTGTGTATTTATGCAGGTTGTTGTTCAGCAAGCTCACAATGTTAAATTCATCAGTTGAACCTTTGTTGAAGACAGGCGATTGCTCCTTCAGTCTTGGAGTTATCATGCCTCATTATCCCTTATCACAGCTGCCTCTCCTCCAGATCCTGCAGATCAAGTTTGAAAGTGCAGAGAGGTTACTGGACAGGCTAGTAGCTTTTTGTATCTTAGTCTTTTGCATTCAAGTTAGAGATGTCAATAAAGCCCATCACTTTACAGTCCTGGTCCTTCTGTACTGCAGTGTTCTAGAGGACCACTTTGCACAAGTCTGCCTGGCTGTGCAGCTTCCTGAGGTGTGGCTGCAGAGGGACAGTAGAATCTCACCCCAGACCACAGAGCATTATTCAGTCAGATGAGCTGCTGTGGTCTCTGCCCAACTCAAACCGTTCCTCTCCCCTCTCAATGTTCAGCACTGCCCTATTACCAGATGTTGTTAACCTTGGTTGTCTGGTAGTTTCTGTAGCAGCAATGACATTGCAAAGATCCTCTTTCATCCGTAGTCAGTGATGCAATGGAAAGCCTTTAACACTGGTACCCTTTATTTTTCTTACCTTGTGATAAATACATCCTTGGCGTTTCAGTTAGCTGGGTTTAGAGAAATGGCTTTGTTTACTATATAAGGAAACCTGAGCAAGTAGGCAATGCCAGTTAATAAGAAAAAGATACATTTAGTTATATACATAGGTTGTATATTACACTTAGCCAAGTGTGAAGGTACAGTAGTGATCTCTCAGTATCATCTTCCATGTAAAATTACCAGAGAAACTAAGAAGTTCATCAATGAATAGCAGTGTCTCAATGACACACCCCTAACATGGCCTGTTAGGTGAACTGATACTTCTCTCCTACTTATTCTTCTTCCCTTCTGCTTTCATATTTTTTTCTTTTCATATGTGTCACCCACATGTATGATCTGGACACCTCTGATTAATTACCTTACCTGTTAAGGTGTGCTGAAGGTTGATTTGTACTCATAGAGATGGGATTGCAGTAAGTGCCTGATGCATGCTATTAAGGGAAAAAAGTACTGTTGTCTTCAGAATGGAATTTGAATGCATCCTGTAGTAACACACTGAACAGTGAGAAGTAAAATGTAAACTAGCTGTTCATTACATAAGTACTACCTGTTGAATGAAGAAGGAATTATGTAATCAAAATAGTGGATGGTGATAATAATTAGTCCTCTTTTTCATGTAAAGTATGTAATTTAGTGCTATGAGGGTAGTCTTTATCCTTGAAAATAAAATTCTAGCTCTCGTTTTCCCTTGGAAAGCTGGGATCATTATGTACAGAACCTGGCTGTGATATAAGAGACATTCATGAAAATAATCACCGGTTTGCATTTCAGAAGGCAACGTTTTGTTTCATGTGACACTGGAGGTGTCATGATTAAAAGGTACATTAATATCACTGGAGAAATAAAGGGATCAGGTTTGATAAGACACAGATAACATACAGCAGATTCTGGTCCCACTGACTACCTGAGGCTCTGGTTTAAGTTAGTCTCCGGAGGCATACTGACAGACCACTGCACTAATGCAGCATCTGATAAAAAAGAAATTGCATTTGCTTAAGATGTTTTATGTTATTCACTTTGAAGGCACAATAAAAGAGAAAATGTAAGTTTCAATTCAAATTAGTGTAACAAACGTTTTCCATTCTTTTTAAAGTTCAATAAAAGTCTCCTGTATTTTCTTTATCACTGAAGTAATTTAAGATCCCTATTCCTCTCAAAATTTTGGGGCTTAAAAGATACTTTGATATGCAGATTTTTAGCTTCTCATGTATTTTGATCAGGCGGGATGAGAAGCATTACTTAACTTTTTTTTCTTTGCTTGTTATGCCTGAGTGTTTGTCACAGATGTTTATATGGTTTGCATTTTTTCGTGTTTTGCTTATTTCCCAGGTTCAGAACTTGACGTTGCGCAGTCAGAAGTTGGGTGTATTGTCAAGTTCACAGAATGGCCCACCAAAGAGCAGCAGTCAAACTCAGTCATTGTCCCTCTGCCCCAATAAACCTATAACCAGTTCCAAGGGCAGCCAGCCAGATCCCTCAGAAACCAACAGAAAAGGCGAGAGCCCAACTCCAGAGTGTCGGAGTACACCAGTCACACGGACATCAAGCATACATCACTTAATAACACCAGGTGGGATGAAAATGGAGCTATAAGAAAGTTATTTTAATTAAAGGTTATTTGTAAGTTATGTTTTTGGTAGAATCTAGTGCTGTCTGACTGGGTTCTTCTAGATATTCCACATAAATAGAGTTTAATATTTAATAGTAAACTTACTTATTTGTTGATGTTGGATGTTACACAGGATTTTGATTTAGCACGATGATACAGCAATGTTCCTAAATCACAATATAGCAATTGCAATACGCAGTTGAATCACAGTACAAACATGATTCTCTCTTACTGGTCTCTCTGTATGCTCATTGTCAAGACATGTCATCCCCAGTCTCTGGGAAGTAGTGTGTGGGTTGAAACCACCCCGAGCCTCTTGCTGTCATCAAAATCTTAATTTGATGGTCATTGATATTTTTGGGGTTTTTTTCTTGCTGTCTTGTCTGTGTCATCAGAATGTTCTTAAATCAAGTACTTTTATAAATCCATAGCTAATGGTGTCCCAGAATCTTGCTATTTAGTATTAAGAGATAAATCAAAATAAATGTGCACTTAGTTAGGTAGACATTTACATTGCAATGTATTTGCGTTTTAGCTTCCTTATTTTGAAAGAGTAAGGGTAGTCTAGACACTTGGTCTGAATTTTGTGGACTTTAGTTTGGCTTAAATGGCAGCTTTTAGAGAAGGGGTAGGACTGAGGCAGGCATTCTTGAGGTATTGAGCCCTAATGCTCTTAGAACTTGCTTTTGTAAGGAAAACATCCATCTTCACTAGAAGAATAAATAATAAAAAAGGCAACATAAATGAGTTGTTTCGCAAGTGGAGAAGACAGAAAAAGAAGGAGTTTACATGTGGAGGAAAATACGTGTGCATGATGCTGTAAGGAATTAGTAATGAGTCACTGGTTCACTTACATATGTCACCTCTAGAAGCTGCATTATTTTTAGATTCATACCTTTCAGTTTATGTGTTCAAGTTCAAGCAAATACTTTGAAAGGTTTTGATTCATACTGAACTCTTGGAATTTTTAGTCTCTTAAAATCATTTTACCTAAACTTTAACTTAGCAGTTATCAACAAATCCTGTTGATCGTGAGAGGTGTATCTCTTCCATTCCAGTCTGTTTCAAAGAAAAGGTTAAATCCATTTGAAGTTGCATGAAATTGTTAAAAAAGTGAAGGCTGGATCAGCAGTAATCTCAGAACTAGCACCAAAATGATAAGTTTGGATACTTTTATATAGAAAGCACATATATGTGTGTATATATGGAAAAAGCATGGCTATGTTCCTGTATTCATTGCTGCATTTTGCTTTGGAACTTAACATATAACCCTAGTGAATTGTTCTTGTGTACTATATGCTGTCAAAGAAGGTATTTCTAAACATGGATCTGAAGGGCTGAAAAAGTTGTGCCAGTCTTACTCTAAAGTAAAAACTTGCTTTCTTTTAATATTTTTGTAATGTTCTCTGGACTTAAAGAAATAAATACTAATTTTTACTTTCCTCCCCTCCTCACAGCTTCGTATTCTCCATTGCAACCTCATTCACTAGTGAAACATCAGCAGATCCCACTTCATTCACCACCTCCAAAGATTTCACATCATCAGCTGATACTGCAACAGCAGCAGCAAGTCCAGCCAATTGCACTTCAGACTCCTTCGGGTCAGGACCCCCCTCCATCCCAGCACTGTCTACCACTCCCAAGCCATGGTCTTCCTCCGGCTTCCAGCAGTGTCCAGTCTCATTGCTCACCGATTCACATCCATCCTCCACCTCTAACACTGTCTCCTACTCCATCCCAGTCAGCTCAGCAGTCAGTAGTGGTATCCCCTCCACCTTCTCACTCCCCTAGTCAGTCGCCTACAATAATTATTCACCCTCAAGCACTTATTCAGTCACAGGCAAACTCCCTTGTGCCGACAGCTCTTCAGGCAGAGCAGTCTGCTCCTCAGCAAACTACTACCAATCCAGTTCGACCAATTGCACAGCCACTTAATCTTCCGTCGCACCTTCCACTTCCATCTTCCCCCGCTGTACATATAGGGTCAGTAGATCAGCCCAGCTTAGTTTCCCCAGGCCAACAGATTGTGTCCTCGACACCACACCAGCAATATTCAGCCTTGCAGTCCACACCCATCCCTCTTGCAGCTCCTCCTCAGCTGTCAACATCTTCAACCCAGATCCAACAGCTGCCATTGCAGTCTGTGCAGTCTTTACAAGTGCAGCCTGAAATCCTGTCCCAGGGCCAGGTTTTGGTTCAAAACACTTTGGTTTCTGAGGAAGAGCTTCCTGCTGCAGAAGCTTTGGTCCAGCTGCCATTTCAAACTCTTCCACCACCACAGACTGTTGCAGTAAATCTTCAGGTGCAGCCATCGGTACCGATTGAAACTCCAGTGGTAAGTGGTACTATTGCAGTCCTTTATTCTTTATCCTTGGCTTCTCTAAAGAGCTGTAAGTCTGGCCCATTGACCAGAGGGAGCTAAACCACATGCTAGACAGAGGACCAGAAGAAACCTATTGATTACAGAAGTGAGCTTTAAGAAAACAATAAGAGATTTTCCTCTTCTTTTTTTTTTTTTTCTTTTTTCTTTCTATAATGGATCATCATTCAAAAATATCAACGAAGCATCATGAAAGTGCAACTTTTGGACTTTCTTATCTAAAATGTTATCTCTTAATGACATTGCAGCATATTTGAAGTTAAAAAAGCAAGTAAATATAGATCAACACTTACATCAAAATGAATTTTGATAAATACATCATATGGACTGTAAGCTTTTACCTTATTATATTAATTATATTAATATAATATTATATATTAATATAAATATAGGCAATCAAAATTTTGAGTAGGAGAATCATCTGTATACTAGGTGTGAAGGTGTGTAGCAGATTATTAAGATAATAGAGTTCTGGATAGTTAATTTTGTACTAACCATTGAAAAGATGCTTTTCATAAAAGAATAGGGGAATTTGTGATGCTGTGTTCCCTATCACTGCTATTTAATGTAGTTCAGTGTTAGTCTCAGATGTCAGCAGTTCGCAACTGAAGGTTTCGGCTTCACTTGCCCTGAACTGAAATCACGTACAGTGAAATAAAATGATATGCAAATAATGCTGACATTTGAGATAGCATTATGAGATCAACGTGAGCAAAAGAATCAACAACTCCTGTAGGCTTTTATCAGGTTGCCAACAGGTTAAGGAAGTAAGGTGTGCTATTCATTTTTAATTTATATTAGTCATTTTATATATATATATATGTATAGTATATATAAAATATGGTAATGGTAATCTCAACTCTCTGATATTTCATGTAGAAATTGGGCCAAAGAGTAGAAGCCAGGTTTGCTTTTGACAAGGTTTTTTAGTGTTTTACATAGTAATCTGCTAAACTTGCTGTAATTCACATAAATTTAATAGTTTTGAGGAAAATACCTTTTAATTTCTTATTACCACTAGTGTTTGATGGTCTTGGTGTACTCTTCTGAAATACTCAGTTTGATTAGACTGCGCTATAAAATAGAGAACAATTTGCAGATTTGTCATTATGTTAGAAAGCTTGCATTTTGCGGAAGTGTTTAAATAGCTATAAGTGAGTGTGCAAATAAAAATACAGTAAACTATAAAAATAAGACATTGAAAATATCAGGTTCTCTGGTCTGTTTGGTAGGAGAAGTGTGCCTTTTCATATTTTGCTATTTGTAAAAATACTTTAATTCTGCTCTCATAGACATTGTGATGTCCCCAGAGTTCATTGTTTTGTATGCAGTTTGGAAACTAGTATTTTATTAGAAGGTTAGCATATTTTCACTGGTAATTTATTTTAAGAACTGTATTTATGCAACTCTTTTAAGGTATTAAGATAGAATGGAAATCTCTTTAAAGCATAGTTTGTTGGATGCAGATTTACCAAGTGGAGAACGTATGCGAAGAAGAGATGCCAGAGGAATCAGATTGTGTCCATATGGCTAGAACACCTACGCCACCCACTTTGTCTCCACCAGCCATAACCTTGGGGAATGGCGAGGCACTTAATTCAGAAGATCCTTTGTCAGGTGAGAACAAATGCCAAACTAAGGTAGCTGTTCTGTTTAGAAACTTAGACTAGTTATTGATGTTTTAAAATAAAAACCTGTTATTTTGATCTGGTTTATAATTTAGTGATAATGTTTTTTAAGTAAAAGAAACTGTATGAAATATATTAGAAATCCATGCGATAGAACAAGTGATTCAGTCCCAAAGGTGTAGCTTATATGTGTATTTGGATAATATGTAGCATGGAAAATGCTTATTTGAGCTCCTTAGCATGTACTTTTATACTAAAATCTTAACAAAAGTGTCAATCTCCAGTTAATCTTTAAGTGATAGCTGTGTGATACGGGCAAAATATGCTGACTGATCTGGTGTGAGACTGATTTTGCAGAATCAGGGTCAGCAATCTGAAGTTGCTGTCAGAACGGCTGACTACACTGAATGATTCTTTTTGGCACCTTTGGTTTTTTTACCTGCCACAGTAAGGAGCTGTTCTACTGCAAAGCTACCAATGATAATTTTTCTTTTTCGGTGAAGTATAAGATATACATTGCTGTATCAAATGTTGTCCTCCAAACTAATGAAGCTTTCCTGATGTGCTAAATATACAAATATATACTCTATATATGGTGTAGTGGGGGTGTATGTCAATATATATGCTATATATATAACTGGGTGCTTAGTGGCTTGATGTTGTATATGCTTGTGACCATGCAGGTTGCTGAGGCTCAAAGCATTCCTGAAAATTAAATTCTCTCTAGAAATACCTCAGGTGCTCAGTCTTGAGAATCCAGTGTTTGAAAATACTGTTTTCTGCTTTTGACTTATGAACTTGTGATTTGTGTAGGTAATTAATGGCCAGCTATGCTTATAGTTAGTAGGTACTGAGTAATGTTTACATGAGAGCTGTTCATTAGTGGAATCGTTTGTCAAGGAAAACCATCTTGTTTAGAAGGTAACTATAGTGAAAAAAACTCCAGGGAAACGCCTATGCTACAGGATGATGGGTGTGCTTATCACCTCTTATTTTTAGAATTCTGAGCCAATGGTTGGACATAAGTGAAAAAATGTAACATACTTTATTGGGTTTTCTTTCAGAACATGGGGGACTACCTTCAGTGACATCATCAGTCAGTGCCTCAGTAATTAAATCTCCGTCTGATCCTTCACATGCTTCTATTCCACCACCACCTCTTTTGCTTCCAGCAGCCACAACAAGGAGCAACAGCACATCAATGCCCAATAGCATTCCCAGCCTAGAAAATAAACCTCCGCAGGCTATTGTTAAACCACAGATCCTGACCCACGTTATTGAAGGCTTTGTGATTCAGGAGGGGTTAGAGCCATTTCCTGTAAGTATAGAAGTCGCTATGGATTTTTTACTACTAATTTTTGAAGCAAACTATTCTTAACAATGATGTTTATGTGGCTAGTAGCTGTTTAGATCTTGAATAATTTTTGTAATGTTGATTTTGACCTTTTTCCCACTGATTTGGTAACCTGTTTCTTACAGCATCCATTATACTTGTGTTCAGTTTGTATTGTCTTATGTATATAATTGGAATCCAGGCTACTGTTTGGCTTGCAGCTATCACTGGATCACAAGGGACTAAGTGAAAACAGAGACATGGTTGAGTAGATAGGCTATATCCAGAGATAAATATAGACTGTGACTTTTAGGCTACCATTTGCAATAACTTTATTTACTCTATCTCCTAGATACCTTAATTTACACCTCTGAGGTGAGTCTGTTAAAATTCTGAAATGTTAAAATTTTGTTGTTTAAAGCACTGGCAGGCCTTGATGTGATTAGTACTGTGCCTGGTAAGAATTACTGCTGGTAATTTTAAATCCACACTTGGACAGTTTAAAACCTATGAGCCTGCCTTATTAACTAATTTAATGTGTATCTCATTTTCTCATTCCTTCATTTCTCTAGGCATAATGTGTTTCTTCCTTTATTAAATATAATTGCAAACTCCGTAGAGCAGGAGTGAATCTTTGTATTTGAGAAATGATATTTAGAGCTTTGCCACTATATAATAATGAATCATTGCTACAGAATAGAAACTGTGATTCAAGTCTCAGTTACAACTGCTAAGTCGCAAATACTATTTTCATTATTCATTGTTCAGTTAATCACTGTTGCTTTGCTTTTATTGCAATAGGTAAGTCGTTCATCTTTGCTGGTAGAACAGCCTGCAGAAAAAAGATTGCTAGTGGAGGGTCAGATCATGAGTGTTGTGTGTGTTGAATCAGACTTGCAGAATACAAAACATGCAGACAACTCATCGGACACAGAGATAGAGGATATGATTGCAGAAGGTTTGTAGTTTTTGTTTAAATACCCATTTATTTTTTTTCCCCTTCAGTTCTGTATGTATTACAGAATCCCATCCTGTCTGTACTTCTGGAATTCTTCTCCAGTCTTTACACTGTCTCTAATAGAAACTATTCTCAAATGTTTTTTACTAGCTACACATCATAACAGCAGCTGCTGTGGATGCACACAAATGTCAAGAAACTATGAACTTGTCCTGCTTAGAATCCAATGGTCTCTGGCATTAAGTCGTGAGCTTAATTGAGTTCCCCATGCAGTATCTGACATAATCGTCATAGTGGATTTTTTTAGAACTCGGCAATCAACTGTTCTGGATCTGTTGCACCACTATTACTGTAGATAGCTTTGTGAGTGTTATGAAATGGAAATTAAACCATGGCCTGGCCCAGAAAAGCCAAGTTATTCTTTAACTCACATTTTTTTATAAATTCATCCAAGATTTGAAAGTCTGGAATTTTTCAGCTGTCCCTGGATTTTCTCTTCCACAGCTTGAGCAATTGCGCAGGAGCTGGTTTTAATTTTTTTAAATTTGTCTTAATGCAACTTTTAGTTTCATTCTCTTAAAATAGTTCTTTCCCCTCTTTCATATCAAACTGTAGCGAGCAGAGTGAGAAGGGACAAATACAGTGTCTGCTAGTGCCACAGGTCTGTATTGGGGAAGTGGCTGGAAAAAGTCTGGACAGCGTGACCTGAGCAGTAGCAATTGTCACCATAGCTGTGCTTCACAGCTTCCCGCTCCAGGCATTGTAAATTGCCACTTAATTAAAAGCATCTGTCCCTCTGATCTCTTCTCACAGGAACTTTCAGGACAGCAACATGATAGCAGTTACTGGCTGTGGTTTCTGCCGTGAATGGTACTGAAGTGCAATAGGGCAGTTGGCTGTATCCATTGTGTATCTCAGCAAAAAATTAGCTCAAAATTCAGTCTTTTAGATTATTAGATTCTGATACATTATTTTTTACCACAGAGATTTATATCCGGTACTGCTTATGAGCATATTGGGTCAGACCCGAGTCAAGGATTGCAGACAAGGTAAAAAGCTTGCCTTAAAAAGCATTACAAATTCAAATAGAGTATTTGTTGGTAGTGAAATCAGGTAAATATGGTTGGAATTTTTGCTTAAGGCTGATTCAGTTTACCACTCAGGCAATATGTATCTCTTATATATGTCTTAAAATTAAGAGTATATTTTTACTTGTAGCACTGATTTTTAGTAGGAACTGGTTTAGCTTGGAAGCACATTACGGAAAGGAAGTATCAGTGGGTTGCAGTCCTCCTACGTGTTGATGCAACAACACCTGTGCAAAGTCGTCAGGAGCTGTGGAAACTGTGCCTGAAAAATGAAACATAAACCAGAATTTCCTAAATTGTGGCTGGTTATATGAGTGCATTTACTAGTATATCTCATAGTCCAGAGCTCTTCCTAATTTTGCAGTAACAGCCTAGTTTAGGCAGTGGCAGATACTCAGAGTGCTTTGCTTTGTAACTGTAACTTTTGATTATTTTGTAATTAAGTTGTCTACAAAGAAAAGTAAAGAAACAATTTTTACGGAGTCCATTTCTTAAATATATTAAACAATATTCTACTGTAAAATAATTTGAGGCCCATACCTTATTCTTCACAAGCCTCCACATAGGCATGGCAGACTAAATTTTAGAAGGCAAGCATCTGGCATATTAAATAGTGGAGGCTTGCAGTGTGACTGGAAGTTTTGTAAATCCTTGTTTCATTTAACTTAAAATTACTGTTGGGTTTTTTTGGTATCATCTCCCAGTGAAGGCTTCAATTTAACCAGTTCTTTGAGAGGGAAGTCCATGAAAACATCAAGTACAAGAGGCTTTTAAAGAAAAACAAAAAAGTGATCTGGTAAACTGTATTACTTATTTGACATTTTTTGGTTACTTTATAGCACAATGGAGTTACACTACTTTTCTACACACAATATGAGACTTGTAAATCTTTTAGCTCTTGACTGTGCTTAGTAAATTGCTATTAAATAAACTTGCTTTCTTGATCAGGAGTACAGCTTTTTTTTAATACCTGGTTTAGCCCAATATATTTCAAACAGAAGAAACTTTTTGCTGTCTGGCGTATCTTCTAGAATATTTGAAGCTTTGTTTGTAATAGTTATTTTGGCCTTAATTTGTTACAATAGATCTTAACTCAGTTTTGTTTTCAATAGCATTCCCTAAGAACTTTTCATTAGTAACAGTGTTGCTTCTCAGATTTCAAACAGCTTGTCTGTTCTATAGAATTATTCAAACGTACACATTTTTGTTTTTAGTTATTGTTCCTGACAGCTGGTGTTAAGTAGCTGCAAATTGTGTACTTAAACCTATTAGATAAGCTAGTGGGAAACATCCAGGACTGAAACACATCCACATATGCAGAGGCTGAGCAAAGGAGATTTTCTGATACTGAACCAGGGTACGATTGTGAATATGGTAGAAGCACCTAATCTGCAAAAGAAAAGACTCTTAGGATCAATTTACTCTTCAATCTATTGTCACTTTTCTCCATATAGTATGACCTGCATTGGGTGTGAGAAGGGTTTGGCTTTTTCAGAGTGATTTATTTGAAGGATGCATCTCTGATATTTAATGTTAGTTGCAAGGTTGGTCAGATTTGGTATGTTCCCAATTTCCAGTTTTCACTTCCTGTGTGATACCAACTTATTATGCTGGAGACTTGCAACATGGTAGTTTTCAGTTATGTCTTTGAGTCTTGATACATCAGATTTGTTATTCAAATACCTTTTCCAGTATTTTCAGCTCTTTGCTGCATTAGTGCTTTTTTGTTACCTTGTCAGTGCAATAGTTAGTGCTTGCAAGCAGATCAGTGAGTTAACATCACTATAACAGACTTTTACAAATTCATAGTTAAAATTTTTCAATTAAACTTTGATACCTGCGTTTGCATTAGCTGGCATCAGAGCCTAACAGAGTTTAGAGCAAAAAGCTGGTTTGCAATTTTTGCAACTAATTATGTAAAATTACAAGTACAAGCGCAAAAGGTGAATAGCAAGAGGCAAAGTATATGAAACAGTGACTCAGGTAAAATAGAAATGTGAGAGAAATGTATGTTTGTTTAGTCCTCTGAATTTTTGAGCAATATATTTTGTCCATGATCACAGCCATGTGGCATGCAGTTCTTTTACTTAACCCAGATGACCACAAAACATGATGTTTCGGTTTGTGCCAGTTTCACTGCTTTGCTCCTGATGATGGATTTCACAGATGGTGCATGGGGATAAGAGTTGGGGGTTTTTTTTTCTGTGCCACAAGTCAAGTTGATTTGCGAATACTCTAAACTGTGTACAAACCATGCCATAGCCATGAAATACACTTCCAGCAGAAGAAAGCATAGACATTCAGCATGTGATGTGTGTGCTGCCTTGTTGCCTTGTACTGCTGCCTTTTGAGCTTTCCTGGTTTTTATTTCACTGATATTTCTCTCAGCTGGTGTTTGAGGAGTTCTTAAGGAGAAGGAAAAGTGCCGCCTCATCTCACCAGTAACAGAAAAATACCCTGTAACAGCAGGCTGTAAATCAGTAGATGCTATAATCCTTTTCTTTCTCATATGCACCTTATCTTTCTCATAGATGAGATTCAATGTTTTGCTTGTTTTCACAAGTCCCTTTGGTTGTAGCAGTTGCTTATTCAAACAGTTTTAAAAGGTTAATGCATTATGCCATTACAGGAGAGATTGAATTTAGGCTGTGGAATGCTCAGTTCCCTTAATGAACTCTTTATAAGCAATTCCTGAGGACTGTAACACTTCTTTTTAATTGTTTACTATGTTTAAGGGCAGACTTGCTCATGGATGGCTTGAAATTTAACAAAGCTGATTATGTTCATTGAATAACTTAATTGCAGTTTCAGTAAGGTTCAGTTTACTCAAGGTCTTTTCTGTAGCGAATGAAAGCTATGACTTGCTTAGCTTTGCATAATTTTATGTTAATCTAAGTATTTAATTAAATGTGTTAGATATTTGAAAAATCTTCTACCCACCTGCTTGAGATGAGAAATTTGAATATAATTTTGTGTAATTGAAACTGACTTCTTTATGCATTCTTTCTTTAGAGGGGCTGGATGAAATAGAAAATGATCTTCTGAAGTGTGAATTTTGTGGAAAAATGGGATATTCTAATAAATTTCTACGGTCAAAAAGATTCTGCTCCACATCCTGTGCCAAAAGGTACTCTGTCTAGTTACTGCTTATCATTGACTGGTTAATGGAATAGCACCTAAGTAGTGTCTGATGTTGAAAAACAAAGAAACAGTAAAACATGACTGCCTTCTACCCAGATTTGCAGAGTATATGGGTACAAAGAGAATTACAGTAAAATTGTGGACCTTTTTGCAGACGGTGCCATGAATGCTATTGGCCTTATAGGAAGGTGATGGGTATCATGGAAGAGAAATCCATTAAAGGTTGCTAAGGTTTTGGAAACTGGTGCAGAAATTTGTGGGCCCCGAATCATTATGTTTGTCTTATTCCTGTTGTGTTCCCCTTGATGTTGGGCAATGTCACAGAAAGAATGCTGGGCTAGGTGGGCTTTCTTACAGTTTTGTGTGATGGTAGGCAAAAAACCCAACTGCATTTATCTTCTCTTGGCATAATGGAAATGCTACATAGACAAAAAATGTTCTTAAATGTTTTTAGTAATAGTGTAAAAATTCTTTACTTGCATAGAGTAAAATAGAAATATTCATAAACAAATAATTGTTTGTAAAGCTTCTCCTTTCTTGAAAGTAATGCCATTCCCTTGTACATGTGGTTAGCAGAGGAAATTGGCTGGTTGCCATTTCTGTTTGGGTTTAGTATGCTACTTTTATTTTCTTTTGGTTAAGAGAAATAAGAATTCATAGTCAACATCTGAATGTAAAATCTTCCATCATTACAGCTGGAAAATTGGTATTTAATCCCAGATGTTTTAGAAAGGGGAAATAGTTTCCCATTTCTAATCACCACTTAGTTATTTTTTTGCATCAGTGTGCCTAGAAACCACCTTTCTCTTACATATCATACTTCTTTAATCCCCCATGTGAGACATTGCCATTTTAAAGTAGCGGGAATGTATATTTTTGATTTGGTACTTGTTGGGACACTACCAGTGAAATAATGGTAAGAAGGGGGTTGTCCCCTTAATCTTAAAACGGGATTTTTGCCTCCGTCCTCTTTGACTGGGTGTCAGCTAGGCAGAAAAAATGGAAATAAAAGATACAATGCGACTTTAAGCTTTTAACAGACATTTCAGAGAAGTGGGACTGGGCTACGTAATAAAATACAGAAGTATTTCTATCATGGAAAATGTTTAAGAATGGGAAAGACAGACATCTTCCAGGGATGATGTAGAGGTACTTGATCTTGCTTCAAGACAAGAAGTCTGAGTAAATAGCCTTTGAGGTACCTTTCTCTTGTATTTCCGTGACAGCTGTTGTTGTCTCATTAGGCAGACTTCTGCAACACTGGAATTTTATGGTTACTTGATTGAATTCAGTCCAAAAGACTATTAGTGCATTATCAAATATATCTTACTTCTTTAGGCACAGCCTTAGTTGCACTAAGAAGTTTGGGCTGTTTACATCAGACAAGACCAGTCGCTGGAATCGGAAATCAGATAGCCAAAGCCTTGGGCGACGCGGGCGTCGACCGAGTGGCCCTGATGGGGCATCACGAGATCATTTTCTTAGACAGGTCTGTGGAATATTTGCTTAAAACTATGGCATTCTTTTGGGAATTACAAATAAAATATAATACTGTAGTGTATTTGTACTACATTTTCCAGCTTCCAATTACTTATCCATCTGCAGAAGAAGATGTGGCTTCTCATGAAGATGCTGTTCCAGCTGCCATGACCACCCGTCTGCGAAGACAGAGTGAAAGGGAGAGAGAACGTGAACTTAGGGAACTAAGAATTCGGAAAATGCCAGAGAGCATTGACTTGTTACCAGTGGTGCAAGCTGACCCATCAGTATGGACTGTTGATGAAGTTTGGGCCTTTATACGTTCTTTGCCTGGTATGTAACGTGCGGTAACTTGTTCCTTTTGTTTTTTTAACGGTAAAGTTCCTTGCTTTTTAGCATCAGTGTGATGAGGAGGTGGTGTGGTAACAGCAGTAGTGTCTTTAGTTACTGATAGAAACTGCAATGTGATTTGTTTCCTCTTGCTTGTTCCTTCAGCACAAATCCCGTGTTGATAGAACTAGTCCCACTTTGGCTGTTGCATCCCAGCTGATGGAGATTAGAGCTGTTCCTTCAGTCTGACTTCTCTCAAGAGGTCAGTAGAGAGATGAGACACACTTCCTCCCTTTCCTCCCTTTTACACTTCTTTCTTCTCTTGCCTCCTTGCTGCTTATTCAGTAGAAAAAGCAAGGGGAGAGTTATTTCCCTTAATACAACTGAAAAATTTGAAAGACCTATCCTGATACAAGTCATTAAAAAAGAATAAGCAAGCTTCTTCAATGAAGTTAAACTTTGTTTTGCATTGATTTGCTCAGTAACTGAAATGCAGAGAGCTTCTGCTTACAGACCCTGCATACTGGTAAACACGGTGTTCTCAGAAAAAAATAATCTTGCTGCTTCTTATTTACAAACCTTTTCTTTAGTTCAATATTCACAGTTACCTTCATCATCTTCAGGTTTTTTGACATTTATTTATCATTTCATAACTATCGTAAGCTTTAAAGTTTCACTCTCCGCTCTTTCCCAAGGATGCCATTCTATCTGATCAGATACTGTAATCCTTCCAGGTAACAAGGCAGTTCTACCTAACAGCAGTCATGCAAGAGTTTTTGTTGCTTACCCATGTAACTCATATGTCAAAACACTGAAAACCGACGTTAAGTTTGTTCCTAATTTTCTACTTTTTCTGGAATGCTAAACCATTTTTCTGTGTATCCCATTAGGCTAATAACCCACAGGGAATAGATTTCATTGCCAAGTTATACGCGTGGGTTATGACAGATAATCTGTTATAAAGTAGGTCAGGCAAAGAATTGAGTAAGGGATGTCTTAAATCAGCAAAAGTCATCCTTTTGAAGTACCTTTCTTCTGATAGTTTATAAATTGCAATTAAGTTATATCATCTGCCTCTGAGAAGCTGCAGTGATATCTGTAAAAACAAGCAAAGTTCCTTAGGTTTAAGACATGGTCATCTGTTTCTGTATTTCATCTGTGTTACTGGAATGTAACTATATCACTGCTGTTCTGAGTTACTATTTTTATAGCTTTGAGGCTGTAGTTAATTCAATAACTTCCTGATGCTGAGCTGTGTAAAGGAATAAACGATAATTCTGTCCTAGAAAACTTAAAGTGCCATATAAACACAATTCACTTGCAAGTATGAAAACAAAAATATTATTCTTAAAATGTGGTTTCTGTTTTGAAACCATTACGTTCAGACTATTTCACGAGCTCCTGGATCTGGGATTTTTTTCGTATTCTATAAACAATGTAATCTTTAATTTTAAACAGACTTTATATTTCTCTGTATTTAATGAAAATTTGTTACAGTTACTCTCATTCATACTAAGGCCTAGTTTCTCAAATAGTTTTTTTAAAAAAAGTTCAATAGGTATTTAAAATTATATTTACAACCTACCAGAATTTTTATTGTTACATAGCTATGTTCATGGTTTTTGTCAATATTGGGCTTTATTCTGTTTGATATATTCTCAAGCTGCTCTCTTGAAAAAATATTTTTTCATATGCTGTCAGAGTTGAATAACACAAAAAATTACTGACTTCCGTTATGCTGTTTTGCAATATCTACTTGGTGCAGCACATCCAGACCATGTTGTAGGAGACGGTGATCTGTCAGCTTTTCATAAACATCAGGGACACCTGTTTTGATTTACAGCTTTTTGCACAGAGCCTGTAGCTGAGATCTAACTGTGGAGTCAAGTTAGATGGATTGATGACAAGTTAGATGACAAAGTCCTTGTCAGCTTTTCCTGAATTCCTTTGAAGGCTTTTGGAGAAATGAAGATAGTAGGACATTTCTATTGTTTGTTACTTCTGGGGGGAAGAGACAGCAACAGTTTAAGTCCCAGCAGAGTTGTTCCTCTTTTCTTTATTCAGTTGCAACGTTACTTGTCATTCACCCACTTGCCACCCTTGTTTTAGCTAAGTTATTGCACAACAACCAATTGCAAAAGTGCTTAAGAGAGTACCCAAATATACTTGTTTGAGGGAACTGAAATATATTCAACTTCCATCCTTTGCTTTTCCAAAATGACTTTGAGAAAAGGTATTTTTGGAGAAGTTGCATGGAAATGTTTCATGTCCTACTTAAAGAAAACAACCAGCAATTACCTATTTTAACAGGACCGCTTTTGTTCCTAAATGTAAAAACTTCTCTTGATCTCTCACATTATTTGTAGATGCTGTGGTCTGACAATCACCGTGGTCAGGTCTCAGGTCAGACGTACAGTGATGCCTTTCACAGAATGACTTAGTACTTGATTTACAGATGTTTTGTCTGTTGTCAACGTGTAAATAAGAACCTTTATGATGACGTTAGATCCTCCTGAGAATGGTCAGTTGTCTTAAGATTTTTCTTGATGTTACTGACAGCTTTGTCTTCACTTGGTACTGGAATTGTAAGCACCGTTCCAGGAGCTCTCTGACAACTCTGAGCCCCTGAAGAATGTTCTCGTCTTGATTGCGGTACAGTTTGTAGCTGGGCTGTGCTACTACATCACTTTACCAGAAGTATTAAAAGTAAATGTTATGGAATATGCACAAGCACTAAAACATTTTAATGACTTTAGTGGCTATATAAATACTGTTTTTAACAAAATGATTTTTCTTTTTCTCCAAAAGATACCACTCTTAATTACTTGTTACAATAAATAATGCCCAAGAACTTGGCGTTGTTTTAAATGCTATGGAAAATAGTCCTTTGTTCAAATTAAAAGTTACCCAACTGCTACAGAGCAACTGTTTTACTTTTGGGATTGTAGTTTATACAGTTGTAGCCTAAACTACAAAGGTTGAGAGGTGTAGCCAGAGACTACAATAACATTCCATAGTAAGACCTTTCTCTTTTCAAATTATCTTTTATTTTTTCCCTTTCCTTAATAAAATGGCAGGTAATTGTTGTGTGCAGTCTGTTTAACAAATCATTAGGGAAAAAAAATCGTGCTTTATTCTTTGTGAAAAGCTAACCTTTTCCAACCTTGAATGTTACAACCACTACACAGTAATAATCCAAACTAATTAAGGTTTGGATGTTGGTATTTCCTTCCATGTTTCCTTTCTATTTGTCTCTTACACATTTGTAAATCCATCAGGAAATTAGACTCGTCTTTATAGAATTTAAATCTGAACACACAAGAGGACGTGAAATTAGTCAGTTGCTCTCATCTGGGTGGAAAAGGAGTTCTTCACAGGATTTTCATATCTCTGTAATAATGTACTTTTAGAACAGGGGAAAATACAAAAATGCCAAAAAATAGGCTTGACTGAGGAATAATTGAATGCAGGAATGGAAAGTGGAGCACAAGTTACAGTGTGTCTGAAAGGCTGTGGGACAGATGGAGAGACCACTGGATTGAGAACATAAATGTATTTAAAAATTACAAAAAACGTAGCCATGGGGAAAGAAGCTTCAAATAGACAACTGGCAATGAGTGCTCTTACTCATCTTTTTAGAAGACATTTGTCCATGTAACAGGACTGCCGTACAGCCAGGCATAACTGACCGTTTCTGCTTAACAGATGTCTAGAACATCTTTTGAGGAACCTTTTGTTTCCACAGTGTTCTTCAGTTACTTGGGACAGTCCAACCCATGAAGAGTCATTTTGTTCTTATGTTGTAGGCGTCCATAACCCCAGACCACGTTATTTCATGTTCAGAAAAAGAGTTTATAATTTAAAAAAAAATAAAATCCAGCTATTTTAAAGTTGCACTTATGAAGTGAATTACTGCTGTGTATAGCATATTCACTCAACTGATGATAAATGTCTTTGTGAGATAGTTATGCTAAAGCCCATAAATCACAATTCTGTTTGCTTAACCCAGTGGTGGTAACATACAGATGAAAGTAACACCTTTTGGAAATTGTAGTTATGTGAATTTTCTCACTGAGCTGTACCTAGCAGTATAACATGCATATATTTTTATTGCCGGAAAGGACCCACTTGAATTATGCGCTCTCTTGATTGCTATTTCAGTGATATTTTGCAAGTCTCTTCCAATTATGAGGTCATGGCTGTTGTTCCTTGTACTGAAATGAGAAAGCTGTCTTTGCTAGGACTTGAAATTTCCAGTGAGTAATTCTGCAATAATTACAGTGTAATTAGAGGCCATATAAAAATTACTTTCAGATTATCTCAGAAGTTCCCATTGTAATATTGAACTGTTGCATATACCTTAGGTTCTACAAGCTAAAGGGACGAGCATTAGACATTGTGTCGCTGAAAAGCTCTAGCATGGACAGTCACAGCATCTAAGAATGCACGTTTCTAACCCAATAATTCTTTTTTCTGTTGCCTTGTAGGTTGTCAAGATATTGCGGATGAATTTAGAGCACAAGAAATAGATGGGCAAGCTCTCCTTTTGTTGAAGGAGGATCACCTTATGAGTGCAATGAATATTAAGCTTGGACCTGCATTGAAGATCTGTGCACGTATCAATTCATTGAAAGAATCCTAGGGGGGGAACGTGAAGGTTTAAACAACAGTTTCTCAGTGACAGAACCAACAGTAATATGCCAACATCTTCCTGTGGCATGAGAGTTACTGTGAAGTTTTGTTAAATATATGGGGTTTTCCCCACATAAAGACTTAAAAATGTTCCTTTGATTATACCAGGTAGTCCTCTGTAGTTTCCACAATTCATAAGTTCATGGTAAAGTCTGAATAATACTTTGAGTTGAAGTGGGAGTTCATGGAAAAACATGAAGTGAAATATGCTGTGATAGGCTAAATATTCCCCAACATGTACTTTCTTATAAGTTTAACATCCCAGCACCCAACCCAGTCTAAACACCATTTAAATTGTGTTGCTGTATTCTGAACGATTTTTCCCACATACAGCAGTTTTTGGACTGAAATAACAGAAGTGTCCACGGACCCTGTGGAAGCACTAATAACAGTAAAATGCTATGCATTTAGTTGTGCTGTCTGAGTTTCTTTTAGTCCTGAGCAAATTGTTTGTAAGGGGTAGGTTGGCAGCTGGTTTTCCTTGTGTAGGCTTACCCTCATCTCTGCCACTGTAGTATTTTCTTGAAGTCTGGAAATACTATAAACCATGTAGATGTCTTGTCAAAATCCTCCTCATCAGGCTACTGAAATGCAATGGCATGACACTCTTGCCAGAGGTAACTGAAGCACATGTTACTTTACTCTTTGTATGCTGCTATGCACTGAGAGGGCATTAAGATGTTAGGTTTGTCGTTTTGCATGCTGCTAGTTAAACTAGACCAGCAGTTCTCAAATGGGGGTTCAGAGTGGATCCTGGGAAGGTGTGAGAACACTCGGGGTTCAGGTTCCCAAATGCCTAGGCATGAGGGGCTGAAAACTGCGGCCAGAACTAGCTCACATTGAGACAAGCAGACTTTAAAGGCTGGAGGTAGAGAAGGGATAGCATAGCTCAGATGCTCTTTTTCTTAATACCTCTTGTAACTTGTCTTTCCCTGTAGCGCATTCCCATTGTCTCACTGGAAGCTTCCAAGCACCTTTTACTTGTCCACTGGCCAGCATGAGCTGGGCTTGCAGTAGTCTGAGGAAGGAGCACGGTGAGTTGCTCGATGAAGTCCCTTCAGAGCTCGGTGTAGGAGCAGCTGCTGCTGCAGTGAGGGACCCTGGAGCTGCGGGTCGGCAGGAGGAGTGCCACTGCTAGGTAACTCTGGGTGAAATCTCTAGGGGCCTGCTTTGTCCCTCTGGCAGGAGATTTTGACTTGGATGCTGCAAACCCACTTGGTGGACTTTTAGTCTCCCTCAGTCTTCCCTCTCTCACACTCTGTGTGGAACAAAGATGTGTTTCCCCAGTTACTGACGCTCTCGGAAGCTGCCTGGGCTCGGAGGCAGAAGCACCTTCTCAGCCTTTGCTTCCCCGTCACCTGGGTACAGATGTTCACGAATGTGTTTTGTACCTTCTGTTCCCTCCCTTTTGCAGCTCCGCTCCCCTTATGTACAGGCCTAGATCCCTAAGCTCTTGTATAGGGAAAGAAGGGCATGTGTGCTGATAGAGTTGTTGTGTATATTTGAATTAAATATGTGTATGTGTCTGCAAATAATGTATTTTGTATTTTATGCAAATGAATGCATAATAAATGATTGTGTAGGGAGATATTCAGGGGGGCTGTAAAGCATTCCTGAAGAGGAACTGATCTAAAGTTTGAGAACTGCTGACCTAGATCAAAAGGAGTTAATGCACATACACTGGCTGAAAGGAAGGTTTATGACAGGTAGATTAATATGTATATTATTTAACTGATGACCTTAAAGAGTAAATTTAGATTACAGAAAAAATCTGTGCTTCATTTTCCTTTAGACTATTGCTTTGTTTCTACTAACAGACTTTCTACTGTTATCTTCCAGAGATCAACGTTAGAATCATTGTTTTTAATTATAACTGTTTAAGCTTACTAATAGCAGATGTTAATAATATTTTTATTAACCACTGAAGCTCCGAGTTAGGACAACCCGTTGCTGTTACGTGCTAGTATGTGGTGAGGGCCCTTATCCAAATGGCACCAAAGGCTTTAGATAATTAATTGATGTCTGGGTTTATTTTGGAGGGAAGTTGCTAAGCACTTTCTAATTTGTTTTTTCTCTCTTCAGTTACTGTTGTAAAATAAACTTCTTAGGTGAAGGTTCAACGTTTGGCAATGTTCATCTGAAAGATGGTCAAATGATGGAGACAGTAGGTTCCCATTTGTAGCATTTCTGTAAGATACACCTGTAGCATATCTGTAACATATGTTCTAAAGTATACATTCTGTTTTGATGAGCTAATTGAAGACTAAAGATATCTTAGATATTTATCCTTTGGCTTTTGTCTTAAAGTTTTATTATTTTTATACGAAAATTTCACGCTAATTTTTAATCTGTCTTCTGATTGTACTGTTCTTTGGCAATGTAAAAAGTAGGTATGCATAAATGTGATTTGATAATGGCTTAAGGCGTATTTGAAAATGTGGACTTACAAGTCTTATTTAGACCTGCAGTTAATCACAGTGTTGTTACATGCATCAGAATTTCACGGCTGTTTGAATTTTGCTTTATTAGACAGCTTTCAGGAGACCTTCTACAGCTAGTGTTGATATACACACCTCAGACGTAACCACTGACAGATGCCAGAAGCTCAGGGTAGACCTGGTTAATGCACGTCTGTTCTGGTTCTTCTGGTACGCTACGTTTTCTGTGGTTTTGGGGGAGCCGCAGATAGTGAGTTATGCTTTAAATATTCATGAATGCAGCAACTAAGAATGTGGGCCTTATGTATATTGAAATGCTTTTTTCTCCTTCACTGATTTTGGCATTAAGCAGGAGCTTAAAAGCAGACACAGCTATACTACCCTATACTGATAGAAATGCACGTGTATTGGAGTGTTTGCTAGTATAGCTGTGTCAGTAAAATCGATTTAAAAAAAAAAAAAATAAAGATCACACCTGTATGTGAAAATGGGCTGGAAAACTTCCAAGTGGGACTGAAGTCTACTTCAGAAGCTTTTGAATTTACTCAGAAAAGCAATATAATACTGAGAGTAGTATTCCTCCAGAACCATTTTGCATACCAATCATTTGTTTCTGTTCAGATCAGTGAGGTTTTCCAAGGCTCATACTACTATTTCCCATGGCTTTCCCCACAAATTAAGCTAGAACCTCTTGCAAAAAAAGGAAGCATTGCAGATTTGAACTGACTATTGTTTTAACACTTGTTCCCACTAGATGTGTGTACAGGAAATCCTTTTCATTAGCTTTATTTCCTGGGGTTTTGTTTTCTGTATTCAGACTGCTGCTGTTGTGGGCTACCTGTCATGGTAATCCCTGCAATATTTCAGTTCCTTTTGAAAGGAATACAGGACCTTAGCTTAAGAGGGAATTATGTTGGATGGCTTTTTCCCTTCCTTTTTCTCCACTAGTCTCCATCCTACCTTACTCCTTAATGCAAGCTGCAGCATTAGCTCAGGGCAAAACCCTTTTGCAGAGCACTGGGCTGAATGTGACTGTCGAGGCTTCTTCCAATAGAATTACAACTGTTACACTTGTCTCTGCTTCAGAGTTTATTTGGGGTTTTAAAGAAATGCACCTGAATGGTCAAAATGGGTATGCAGACTCCCCTGCTTAATCTGGCTCATAGCACTCGGTATGTGGTGGTTTTCAGCAGAATCGGAGAACTCCAGCGAGGAAGCCCAGCCGCCTCCGCTGACTGAAATGCTCTGGGAGCTCTAAGGCTGCTCCTTGTTCAAAAACAAGCATTGCCAGCAAAGTGCTAACTTCTCCCAGCCACCCTGTGTTGCCTCACATTTGGCACATTTGTAAAGCCTTTATCACCTTGCTTATATAGAGAATAAAAAATAACCATTTTGTCAAGTTAAACTGCCAGTTCTCTTGGATCACCAGAGAATGTTTGAAGGGTTTTTAAACAGACTGCATTGTAAATCCATTCATTAACCATTAATCCATCCTATTTTATTCCAGAAATTAAGTTCTTGACGGAGGGTAAAACCTTTGCTAGATCTGTGTCAATGAGGTATCAAATAGAAAGTTTATGTCCTGCAAGCATCTATTACCTCATTTCTTTCCTGTGAAAACAGCCTTTTCCCCGCTAACTTTTTTTGACAATTCACAAGTGGGAATCCAGTCTTTTGCATAGAGCAGATGGAGTCCATCATAACTGCAGATGTGGCAGCAAGAGTAAAGGAACAGGATGGAAACAAGTATTTGAGGTTCATGGTAGCTTTTCCATCACTTCTTTACCTTGGTCTTGGCTGTAGGGAAACGTTCAGGTATAAAACCATTTAACGGTAGTCAGAATGGATGTTCATGTCGTGAGACTTTGCTGGGTGTAGTGTGTCGCTGCCTGGCATACCAGTTAGAGCTAATGCCTATTTCAGATGACTGTTCTCATTTTAAATATCCCAGTCTCAATGCAGAAATTTACAGCTATTTCTTACACATTGGCAAATGTATAGCTCTGAGTGATCGAAGAACTCAATGACAGCTGTGTTGTCAGTCCTGGTTTTGCAAATAATTAGACATCCACATAATTTATCACATGAGTAGTTCTGATTGTATTGAGACTATTCATATTAAAATTACACATCTGTATAAAAGCTTTCAGGGTTATTTTCTTACCAGTATCGCATAGAAATGTCCTGTTAGCATATATGTAGAAATACAGTTGTCACTCGGTAACCGGACTTTGACTCAGCAGTTGTTCTAGGCTGCAGATAATGACTCTGCAGAAAAATCAATCTAGGATACTTTTTTTAACATTCACCCAAATTACTTTATTAGAGATGGAGAGAAACTTATATTTTAAAGTATGTTGTTTAAAATATAAGTTTCTGTTGAATACTGCATGTAATAGGTGTGAACAGAGCTATAAATGCATAATTCCAATGTAAGGTGTTAATAATTGCTCATAGTGAATTAATTTTTAAGTCACTCTTGCACAGTGAGCTGTAGTTTCAGACGGGAAATACTGTGACAAGAAAGAAATGTAAACTCGTTTAATGCTTAGTTCATTTAAGTTAAGCCTAAATTAAGTTAATTTTAAAGGAATTTTCCTTTAGTCACAAGGATTTGTTTAGACCCTATTGGTTCTATGTAGTTAACATCCACTGGATGGCTTTGCAGATAGTGATGTGTAAAAAAAGAGATGGTGATTATGGTACGGATAAGTGCCTGCTGTGTAGATGCTATGTCTGCTTTTTCAAAAAGCTGTCCCTAACGTAACGGGAGCTGACGGGCAGCCTGTACCCTGCAGTGAGAGCCTGGGGTGCAGGCTGGATGCAGAAGCAGTTAGCCCACATTACCCTGGTCTGTGTGGATCTGGCTGATTTGGTTTTACTATCGTCCTAACTTCAGAGGAGCTCTATCACCTGCCATCTCCTCCTCCATATAGATTTCTAAATGGGCTTTATGCCCTGTTGGGCATCCACTGTGTTGGCTGGAGCATTTTGTGTCCTGCTTGTCCCCTTGGTCTCATGGTCAGTACTTCCACGTGTATTCAAGGCCCTCATCCTCCGCTGCTGTGTAGGTTTGTGTAACCTCTACGGTAAAACTTACACCTGCTCATTCACATGAAGGGTAGTGCGCATTTACTGATCCCTTCAAGCTAAGTGGAAGGAAAAAACACAGTTCAGAGATATGAATGTGTTTGTAACTGAAGGTACATAGTAAGCTTATAGTCTATTTTTTGTAATTATTGATCTAACTTTCCCGAAGCACAGTTCTGGGAGTCAAGTGTTGTGCATAGATTTCAAGTTAAAAAATTTTAGACTTCTAGCATGTATTAGCTTCCTGCTGAATTATCCAAAATGACTGCGTACAGTAAGAAGCTAAGAAAAAGATCTGAAGAGATTTTTTTCCATCTAGAAAGAATTATGATTTGAGCACAATTGTACATTCATAGAATAGTGATCATAAGTATCATTTCAGTGCAATACGTAACACTTAAGGAGCATTATAATTGTGCATAAAAAGCACTGTATTGTTACATGGGGGTGTTGAAAGGCTTATAGTATTGTTCATAGGTACTAAATCAGGGCATCCTTGCTGATGATGGGATTAGGCTGGAAGCACAAGTGTAATTGATTTATGAGGCACATCTGCTTCGTGGGTGAAGTCCGGTCAACCTGTGGGAAGATTTGTGTTGTCCTCCACCACCTGGCTGGTGTATCAGCAGCCAGGGTGTTGCCATCCTTTGGCAGCTTTCTGCAAAGTTGGCGCTGGAAAGAACAAGGAGATAATTCTGCACACCCAGCTTCCTTTTCGAGCAGTCTCTGTGTTACAGCATTAGCAAAGCAGTACTGATCAGGAGAGATGTGTGTAAAGAATGAAGGGTTTTGTTAATGAGTGCCAAATACTTCTGTTGAGAGTTGAAAAGATGTAGCATATCTCTTCAAAATCAATGTTGAATTTTAAGGGATTTGTTATACGAGGAAAGTGCAGAAGTTTCTCATAAAGGGTTAATGCTGTATCCGCTGTTACCATTAATATCAAATAATCCTATAAGAATTAAAGACTGTAAAGTATTTGAATGGTATAAGGCCGTTAGCTGCTGGCACAGCACAAGAAGCCGTGTACAGAGGAGATAGATACAGCAATGGTTGTCTGTAGTTCAGATTATTTCAGAAATTTCCTAGTATAGCTTCTCTCCTCTTGCTGTCTGGCAGTGCAGAACTGGTAATCCTGTTCTGCAGGGCGGCAGCTGATGGTTACACGGCTGGGCTCGGGGTTCACTGTTAGGGCTTCCCAGAAGCACCAGATAATAAGAAAATGCAGAGGAAAAGCCTTAGTCGTTAGGAGGGTAATAGGATAAGGATCACTTCACAACTGGTATCTCCCGCCAGAAAAAGTCAAGGACAAAGGTGGGCTTACAAAGAGCTACTACTACTGTGTTTTAAATAGTTTCTTAGCAGGCTCAGACACCGCAGTGAGATGCTGTGTCAAGACCTGTAATGCCGCTGTTGCCTATTCAGTGGGTGTAGTGACAGCCTGAAGGTTGATCCTGTTTGGCATCTTTCCCCCAAGAGTATGGAAGGACAAATTTCATGGTAATGCAGTGATGTCACATCAGTACATTAATACTTGCCTTGACTGCATGTTGTGGCTTCCCTGTAAAAAATAAAAAATTTCAAAACTTAAAATAGGTTTAGAAGCGCTGCAGTGACTACGGGAACTCTGCCACGTTAGGATAGATGGGGTTGTGCAAACTTTAATTACAGGTTGAGGAGCTGAACCACACTGATAAATAAAATGCATCAGCAGCCTTACCCAATTTGTTGCAGTTCTGGTTCTGTATATGTTAATGAATCGGCAGGGTGAGACTAACCACGAAAAACAGAAGCATCTGAAATGTACTTGAAAATAACTTTGTCTTTATCAGGTGTTAAATGAATTTTAAATTAGGAAATTTCCCTTGCCTGCCAAGTCCGTAGGGGTCAGTTATTTCATGATCTTCTGAAATGCCTGGTGCATTACTGTATTTGAGGTATCTGCTGGTTTTTAAATGGCATTAGGTTTTGTAAATATTTTGTCAACCCCATTTCAGTGGGTATCCAGTTTATATAAAACCTGAAGACACGCTGTGTCAAAAAAATGTGTGTAGACATGGTTTATCCTATAGCATCTGAAGCGCTAAATAACCCGAGTAACAACTGGAGAGAGCAGGGAGTGATTGCTCAAGGTTGTTTGTCAAGTTAACGTTGTATGTGCTTTCCTACTTTTAACATGGAGATAGAATTTCCTCCAATTACATTTTCCAGCATAAAGGATAAAATAATTTGTGGTGCCAAACACTTCCAACAATGTTGCTAAGCATTGCCTCCTCTTATTGCACTAGTTTAAAAATTCAGTTTTTGATCATTTACTGTCCTTTTGATGGCCTTTTTAACACATTTCCCCCCAACCCTTTTCTATTGCTTAAAAATGCTCATGTCCTTTTGATTACATCACCGAAACCTCAGAGAAATACACCAGACTGTAGGTGAAAGAAGCACTATGTGGGGTGAAGTAATAAATCAGAATGACAATTGGACTTTGATATATTGCAGAAATGTAAGATAAATATATGATTGAGATGTGATTGTGTATTCTTATGAAGTGATATACTGGAATATTCTTTTATAAGAAATTTTAGCCCACGTAGCATTAAATTCTGCAATTAAATCTATGTCTATAATTGATATGTAATAATGTAAATTATAACCCAAAAATTAAATTTTACAGTTGAAGAGCACACACTGAATTATGTAAAAATAGGATCTTCACTTTGTGAATCATTTTTTGAAAAAGCACTTTCCTATTACCAACTAGCATGTGAATGAATTTTAGATTCTCTCATTTGTTATGATCTGTAGAAGTGAAATTTCTTTAATCTGTCAATGGATAAATTCATCATACAAATGCTAAAACAAAGCACCTTATACTATGCTGCTTAAACTTGCTTGTAATTGCACCTTTTGTTATCTGCAGATTTTTTCTTAATGAGTATTCTTGTGTGATACCATTGTTCCCTGTGGGTCTGGGTGAATGATTAACCAACCTACAGCGTCATTTACTTACATAGTTTCTATTTCAGTACAACATTGTATTGTGAGTTCAGTGCTTCAGAAATAAATGCTACTTCCATTTGTCTGCCTTGGTTGCGTATCATTTATTTCTCTTCTACAGAAATAAATCGAGACCTTCATAAAACAGTCAGAATTTGAAAATTAAGAGAGCATTTTTGCTAGAAACCTGAAAAATTCTTCCCCTGCTGAAGTTGTCCCACTTTAAATTTGAACTGTTTTAATTTTAAGGTAATTTTGTCTTCAAAATAAATTATATTGTAATTTAAGCCATTCTTTAACCTTGGGTATGTATTTAAGTATAGCAACTAACCTTGTTGCTTCTTTCTCAGACTTATTTATTTTTTAATATGTACATACATACATTAGAGGAGCAGTAGCAAAGAAATAATGAAACATCACCACCTTCCCTGTAGTTGTGGAAGTTTCACATCTTGCACTATTTTTGTACTACCTAAGCAAAGTTTGTATTTCTGTAGGAGTTGTAGCTTTACATTAACTAAACCAATTTATTTCCTGTTAAACAGACAACAACACTTCACCGAAATCAAACTGACAAGAAAGTCACACTTTTAACAAGAAAATACACTTTAAAAAACCACACAAGTTGTTTGAACTTTTGACAGTTTGTGAACACGTGTGCATAACTGATAAAAAGGGCTCCAGCTTTGAAGAAGACTTTATTGCATTTTGTACTATAAAACCTGAGATTGTTCCCTTTAAAGGAAGTATAAAATTCTAGTCATAAACATAGGGTTTAACTGAAAACATATATAAGTAGCGCTCTTTTGGTAAACCCATACTTTCAACTTAAATGCTCTGAGCTGGCAGGTGCTTTCTGCCCACTGGAAACCAGCGTGGAAGTGGGCCATGTCCCATGCTCTGGTGCAACAGTCATTACAATACCGGTGGACGCTGGACTTTTTTCCAAGGGTTGTAGCTCTGGAGATGTTTCCATTCCTACAGATGATCATCTGTAAGGACACAGCCACCGAACGCCAAACTACACACTGCTGTCGCACAGGACTTATTTGCAGTCTTTTCAGTCAGCAGCTCATTAACAGACCACAATTACTGTGCCAGGCCTATCGGCTGGCTCTGTGTTTTCATTGTTAAATGGCATAAAGCAGAATTTCCAGCTGACAAATGGATCTGTAGACCACATCTCCTCTGTCAGTTCAACATCGTGACATCGACACCAGTATGCTACTGCAATGAGAAAGCTGTTGATGAAGTACAGCCAAGGGACGTTCATCTCCATGTAGGCTGGAATCCGAGCACCGAGAAACAAAATGATAATTTGAAGAAGAACTAAAGGTGCCCAAGTGCCAAGAAAACAGATGAGGAGTCTGGTCAGGAGCTGCCACTTAGAGCAAGTGCCGTTGTTGTTAGACACACAGGGGAACATCAGAACAGGCTGACCGGCAAAGGAAACTACCCTGACAGACAGCAGCATGGTTACAACTTGCTTCCAACAAGCCAGAAGAGCCATGGCTATCAGCAGCACCGTGGCACATGAGACTGAGTAGCTCTGCATGCTGGTATAGAGAGGGCACTGATAAGGGGAAAAATGGTTCTGAATTTCTAGTTCTTCATAGATAGCGGGAACTTTTAGAATACAAAAGAACCCTGAAATCCATATAACAACCACAGCAAATACATAAAGTAATCTTTGACCTCTTTTAGGAAATCGAGAGGTTTGGGCTACAGTCATGTAATAATCCAGACCGGCCACAAGATACACCGGGTAATGCAAAATACTGTAAGTAAGAGAAATTATCTGAGTGAACAGGCAAATGTGGTACTTCGTAAAGCGCACACCCCAGAGGGCAAAGTCCTCAAAACAGAAAATGAAAGATATACTCATCAGCAGTACGAAATCAAGAAGTGCTAGTGAAATGCAAAAGTATCCCAAAAAACTAGTTTTCACATTTTTTTGCTTAACTTGCAACATGAAGAAATCAAGGAACACTTTCCCAAGTACAATCAGGAGCAACATGCAGCTGATTTCAAAAGACTGGTTGACCTGGGTGTAGTGGTACTGACCAGAACAATTTTCACAGAGTATGGCAGCCATCCTCCGATAGTGAGGACCAGCAAAGTAGGTATCACAGGGCACAGTGCTTCATATCTGAAAAGAAGGAAAAAAAAAAAAAGTTTGTAACAATTTATTTCTGGGTACCTCTATCAATTAGTTAATTCTCCATCATAGCAAGTACTCAATTTACACCTGAATTTTCCAGGCTCCTTAATCAAGAGTAAACAGCTTCACCAACACATCATTAGGATTTAGGCACTTCTTGACAATTTATGTTCTTCAAACTACATTCCCGAGAGTTAAAAAGTCAACATAGATATTGAAGTTACTTTTTCCTAAGGAAAGGCTGACTGTGTTCCTTTCCTTTAGAAAGTATGGGCGTCTTTCTGTCCAGCTGGGCTGAGGGAGGGATGCTTCAGAGCTCCTACATATTTTGAAGAAATTAGACAAGGACAGAGGACAGAAATCATACAAGATTTCACATTTTGGCCTCACAGTTCATTATGCTCAAAGAACCTATATGGAACTGAGACTGCAGAAACGTCCTGTAAGCATTAGAAACATCAACCCAACTCATCCCTTTTCGGTGCTAAAATCCTGGAACAGCAAGGCAATCCGAAGCCTTACAGGAACTGTTCTCCATGTGCTAACTGCTGAGGAAAATGCACACGGGATGGCTTCATGTGTGTCAGCGGGACACACTAGGTGAAGATGTACCTGCTTTCTTCTCCCTTTCCTAAAGGAGCAGGATGCTTCAGCAGAGAAAAGCTGAGGAGCCAAGGCAGCCGTACAACGGAACCGCCTCTCGGGAGCTCTGGTAACAGTGATTCACTTGTACTTAAACAGGCACCCACACCGCGCTGTTACCAGCTTGCGGGGGCTAGCGAGCGTTTGAGTCGGCATCTCCTGAAAAACCAGCTTGGAACAACTGGAAACGCTTGGCAGCGCGCCCTGAGATGTGTCCACGGAACTCGGCCACCGGCCCACCCGGGCTCGCTGCTTCGCCTTCACCCGCGCACGTACCTTTCGCCTGCTAGAGCCTGTTACAGCACAGCAGCCTCGGGGCTGCGCGCCGCGGCCGGCACCGCACGCTGCCGGGGGCGCGCCGGGACGGGCAGCCTGCAGGCCCGGCCGGCTCGCACGGGGCGGCCCGTCACCCAGCCCCGCAGGAGCGCTGGGGCCGCAGGGCGAGAGCCCCGCAGCAGGTCGGGCCGCTGCTGCCTCGGGGCGGCGGCCGTGGCCGAGCACGGGGGTGGCCGCCCGCTCCCCCCCAGCCCGCGCCGCCGCCGGGTCCCGGGCCGCCCCGCGGGCTCCTCCGCACCGGCCGGGGGGCGGCTCTGAGGGGACGGCAGCGGCCGCGGCGCCGGGCTCCCGCCCGGGCCGGCCCCTCCTCGCCCGGGAACCCACCTGCTGCTGCCGCCGCCCCCTCCGCGCTCCTCCTCGGCCTGTACCGCGGGGACCGGCCCCGGCCTCCCGCCCCAGGCGGCGGCCCCCTCAGGCGGCGGCCATCTCCGCCCCTGCGCATCGCGCGGGGAGCGGCCGGGGTGGGGCGGGAAGGGACGGGCTGGGCTGGGCTCGCCGCGCCGTCGGGTGGGGCCTGCCCGCTCCGCACCGCACCGCACGCACCCGGCCGCTCGGCTCCCGCCGCCTGCGGGCTGCGGCCGGCCCTGCCTCTCGGGGCCGGGGCCGCCCTGAGGAAAAGCGCTGGGGGCGGCGCGGGCCGGGGGGAGCGGGGCGCCGCGGGTCACCGGAGCGGCGAGGGCCGGGCGGCGCGGCCCTCCGGGGCCACCGAAGCCAGCACACAGGGGGCGGGTGGCCGCTTTCTGTGGTAACCGTGTGGCACAGGGGGCGAAAGGCTGCGGGGGCTGAGGGCGGCTCGGCGGCAGGGGCCGCGGCTCTCGGGGCAGGGGCCGTGGCCTCCGGTGCCGGGCACGGCGGTGGGCGTGCGGCCGTGCCGTGCGGAGGCCGGTGTGTGCCCCCCGGCGTGCGCTCGCCCCCCGCGCTGGCTCTGGGACTCGGCCCCGCTGGGGAACACGCGCCGGTCGCAGACACAGAGGTGTTGGGGCAGGAGCGGGGATGCCGGTCCCCTCCCAGCGATGGCCCTGCAACCACCCAGCAGAAAAACTGGAAAAACTCAATTTCTGTTTCTTTTCTGGTCTGACAGGTGGAAGAGCTCTCAGCACCGATCTCCTGTCCCTGCCCACGGAGCCCTCCGTGGGGAAGTGCCTGGCTTCCCTTGGGGCACGGTCAATGCACAATTCCCTGGATTTTGAGGCTTCCACATGGACGTTACCCTTCCGTACTGCCGTACCGAACGCAGCATGCCTCTAAACATGAGACAGTTCACCTTCTTCGGCATAGCTCTGCTTTTATCCTTGATTAAGCCATCGAATCAGTACTCCAGGAGTCAGCTAGTGGTGTATTTGCAACACAGTTCAAACTTTTAACATCATGTAATGGTTTTGTAGAACGCTTCTGGTTTTGAAATACAACACAAGATTGTAAAAACCCCTCAATACTGTGTATTTAGTCTCTTCCACAAGGGAACTTAATATTTAACTGGCAACTGCATTCTGGTAATGATACAGTTAAAGGGCTATAAATAAATATTGACTGTGAATGCTACCCTGGCAAAAAGATTTTTCACAAGTGGGTCTCTCAATTCTTCCTCAGAGATTCTCAATAATTACAAAAAGTTTAGGAGAGAGGTTAGCAAATACCCATTATTTGTTTAAAAATAATGATGAATTAAAACAGGTAATCCTGGAAATAAATATAAAACCTTATAAGTGGGTTGGCTTTTCAGCTTGGCCATCCTGTAGCAATCTACTTAATAAAATTTAAAGATTCACGGTAACAGTACTTCACCTCTTCCAGATCAAAGTACTAATTTAGTTTTCCATTTGTTGTTTTAATTCCCATTTACTGGCATGTGTAGGACAGCTGCACATCCCACCGGAGGAATGGCTTGCTGAGGGACCCGGACGGTGCTTCTTAAGTTAATTGGCAGTGGTTTCCTGATCACTGCATGTACACAATGTAGCTGTAATACTATGACATCTTTATTTTTTCCCTTTTATGTTTTTGGTAATTCAGCATTAAATGTAATGAGAGGCTTGGAAGCCTGTGACTTCCATGCTGCAGCACCTGCCCTGTGCCCAGGACGGCCACTCCTCTGCCTCCACAGGATGCTCATCTGAACTAGCTTACTGAGCAGGAGTTGCTAGTGTGAGTCTCTAGATGATCTGGGAAAAGGTAGTGTCTAACATCCTTCCTTTCCCAAAAATTAGGTACTGGCAAGAATAAATGAAATCTTTTAGATAATTCCTGCAGATCAGATTGCCTGAAACTTGGGCAGAACTCTGGGACCTAATGAGGAGAGCTAAACCCTTTGGGAGATTTTTGGGTTTGTTGATGATCGGTAATATATTCTGAAAAAATGTGAGAGCTTAAAGTAATCTGAGGCAGCATTCACACTGGCAATATTTTCTTACCCAAACAGTACTTACTAGGTCTGTTAGACAAGTTGCAATGTAATGAGAAAATGTTTACACCTGAGATGGGTATTGTACATTCTGAGCACCCAGTCCATGGTGTGGACCCACTCAGAAGTATCTGAGTGGTGATGATCTCACAAATTTTCTTCTTAGTTCCAATCCCAAGTAAAGCAACAGAAGTGATTTTCCCAGTGGTAGCTAATGAATTGTTTTTATGGTATCTTTCTGATGTTTTTGTTTCTGATCATGTCTGTCTTTACGACTGCAGAAACTACTGTACTGGCCTATGTGGGGAGATACCTGGTTGGTAGAAATGAACAACCAGGAGGGAATGGGGACAGTTCAGACATTTTTTCTGCAGATAAAAATCCTGATGAGCATGTGGCTTCCAGAGCATGCAGCACAGTACGTCAGCTCCATGCTCAGCGAGCCTTTCGAGCAGGCTCCTCAGCATGGCCCGTAGGAGCACTGTGCCGCCCAAGTTACATCCTGACTTAATGCTGAGACACTTGGCTTCCCTTTCCCTCCACCAAGGCCCTCTGTGGCAGTTGTTTGAAAGTTTGCTTACTACTTACTGATTGCTCTCAGGTGATTCTTTTCTGCTCCTGATTGCCACATCTCATCTTCCTGTTTGTCAGAGAAATGATACCGCAAGATGGGATGCCCTGCTGCGCTAGAAGCTGCTTACATCGAGTACGGGATAAGGGCAGGACTTCTTTAGCATCAACTCCGCTTGCAGCTTCGCAGGAAAACTTGCAGGTACTTGACAAATACCATACCCTGTTAATAATGGCTCGAGCCCATCCTGCTTGATTAAAGAGGCTGCATTTATATTCATGTGCAGCAATAGAAAGGTTTAAGGAATTAATTTATATTTGCATGCAGGCAGCTGAATGTGAAAATAAGACAGGAGACCGCCTCGTCCAGGAGAAGGGTGCATGTAATGATACATCAAACCTCTTGCAAAAGCTGTTTGTGTTTTCTTCAGATGATGAGGTTGTCCTTCTGTGTCCCCTGTAGTCAGAAGATATTTGCATAGGTGCTTCCTTCTGCTTTCAAGACTGTGTCCTGCTGCTGGTGGCTCATATTTTGGGTTCTGTTAATTGTAAGGGTAGGACTTTAAGACAAAGGGGAAAGGAACAAGTACTCCAACTCTAACTTCAAATCTAATTTGTTCAGTTTCTGAAAGAAACAGAGTGACTGAACAAAGTTTGTGTCCTCATAGAGTGGGGATTGGTTTCTATACCTTCTCCCTTCTGTGACGAAGCTCAGCACCGCGGCCCCACGGTTCACTGCGGCTTTTGAAGTCACTTACAAAGACCAGTGGGGAGTAGGAGAGTTTCTGCATGTTCCTTCTGCTTCATCCTCAGTGCTGCCTGATTTAGGGCCTTCAGACAGTTCCCTTCAGACAGGGGTAGGTGTAGATAGCAAATGCAACTTCTTTACCATTACTTGAAGGATTCTAGGGGGTGCTTTGTGTGTAGTTAGAACAGAATCTTTTACTTTTCCCCAGTTTTTCCTGCTTGGGACGTGTTGTGCTTCAAAAGCTAGTTGTAATCTGCCCCTTCATTCAGTTGAGCAGAAGGAATAAGTTTAAACCCCACCTCTGTGTATTTCAAGAAATCTTACCTTGACATTTTGGGCACCTCAAGCCACGTGGGAGCAAGACAGGGAGATCAAATGCATATTTATGCAGTTTGATGTCATGTGTGGGGAAAGCTATACGCTGCAAGGTAACCTCCTGGGAAAATTGTTATGAGAAATCAATATCCTGAGCAGCCAGGAGCTGGGCATGGCTCAGTTTGGAGACAAATGGACATAACAGCCGTGAGCAGAGCTGGCAGAGGGCTGCGGCGAGCGCAGAACATTGTCTCTGGAATGTATTTGTATGTAGAGACGAGTGCCAATCTGACACAGCCTCGCCTGTATCCTTCCCTTTTGCCTGGGTATACCTTTAACTGGGTGTTGCCTGGCTGAGCATGTTTAATGCCCTATTAGATTTTATGCCTTGTCAGCATGGGATCAGCAACTGGAGTTTTGCAATGGCTGATGAGCAAGCAGTTGTGCAGTTGCTGTTCCTGAAAGGCTGCATGTCTCAGAAAAAAACAGTATGGTGTTTATGAAGACTTTAAATTTTCAATAAAATACTTGACCAGTGTCCCATTTACAAGATGTTTCCATTTACGTTTCAGGAATCTTTTAAAAGCACAGATTATGTGCATTTGGATCTTGATTTGCATCATTTGAGGTGCTCATCTTAAAAGTAACAGGTTTGTTCATAGGAAGTTCTTGTTGAGAAAAAACTATTTCCATTGTAATTTTAATTCGAAGGCATCTTGTTACAGAACTGTAACACTGCTTGTTCAATGAAAATCTAGTACATGCAGCATGTAGTTGATGTCAGCCTTGTAGTAGCGTTTCCTTGATTTCTGTAACTGCAGCATGCTTTCACCGTACAAGGTGTAACCTTTCCTGGTGCTCATGATGATGATGATGCAGGGGTATTTTTATTTTTTATTTTTCTATTGGCTTGTCTTCAACACAAAGAATTTTTCAGGGAACTAGAAGAAAGATGGGAAGAGCAAGGCTCTGAAAACTGTGTTGTATGAACCAGCAGTTTATAAGATCTGATACATGGCTCACTGGTCACTGTGACAAGAAAGTAAAATTGTTAAGACTGAAGCCAACATGGGGTGCAAGGGGTGATGCTACTGTCATTCTTTTGTTGTTTGTGAGCAACACAGAGTGAGTAATCTTCTGTAACCTTTTAGAATATTGCTGCCTCCTGGTAGATTTCAATTTTAAACAAATTCTATAGTGGCACTTCTATTTAAAAGGAAGCTAAAAAGCAGTGAAGTGTAATTTCAGTCCCACCCTCAGTCTGAAGAATTCAAAACTACATCTTCTTATTCCCAACAAACAGCTTTTCTTAATTATTAGTGGAAGATTCATATGCCAGAAAGAGAAAATAAGAATTTACTGTTAAGGCTAGTGAGAGTCACCCGGGACTCTTCTCTGCGTTTCATTTACTGACTAGTAAAGGTAAACTGCCAGAGGGCCTCATAAGCACTGATATCCTTTACTGGATCCAGGCTACGGAGTACTTTATGGGATCATAAGCTTAGCCTTTTCTGTGTTTGGTTTATGTTTTACATGATGAGGATTAATGGTGGTTACCACCTGTAGAGTATGCTTTGATCTATATCTAAAGCATGATCTGTGTTTACTGAGTAGATAGCGCTGTCTTTACTTTAACTTGCACTGAAACCATTTGCCTAAAGCTGTTACTAACTCTAAACTAATTCCTCTCTCAAAAGTCTTTTATTATAAACCAAGTATGTTTCTGAGTGATCATTATTTTCACATTAAAAAAAAAAATACAAACCACAAAAATGCATGGCAAAACGAGTGCCTGCTGTGTCAGCCAGTAAGTAATGGACTCTTTGTGGACACAAAAAGTAAATGTTCCTTTTGTTTTCCTGCACCTGTTGCTGTATTACAAATAAAATCATCCAATGTTTTATTAAATAAAATGAAAAGCCTTAATAAAATTGTACCAGCCATTACCAGGAAGTCTATTGAAAACATTCAGCAGCTGCTTCAGTCTCAGTTCACTCACACTGATAGGATTGTTTCGTCCTTCTGCTCTAAGTGAAAAAGCTGCAGTGCCGTGTCGGTGTGCAGCAGAGCCTGGGACCGTTTCATACCACTCTCCAACTCCCTTTGAAGTATTTGATTAGAATCAATAATAAATCATGCTCAGCAGTTAAGTGCCTGTGACTTACAAAAGTTTGTTGGAAGTGAGTGTCCCGCGTCTTACATCTAAGTGTTTTGCAAACATCAGCTTACATACCCTTACAGCATAGTGGTAAAGCAGGTAAAGATCTACTGTGTTATTCTGACTTTACAGAGGGGGATTAATCAGAGAGGTTAAGACTCAAATCAGTCAACCTTTTTCATTAGATAAAATGCCCAGGTAGCCTGAGGAATCCTCTGGAGTGAGCTGGGGGTCAGCCTCACTCAATACAGTTAACCATCACCACTCTTTCTCTAAAGGTCCCTAACAGAACTGACCTGTATCTTCTGTATTTAAAAGTCAACGCATCTGTCGCATGGCTGTGTTGGCAAGTAGGTGGAGACTTTCACAGAACAGGCTGTAGTTCCTAACAAGAGTTGGCTAATTTGAAAGAAAAGGTAACCCTAGCAATAATCTCCATTCTAAATGCTGAACAGTAGGTCTTATGTTAAAACCACTAAGGAGCTGCATATTGGAAAATGTTTGAGAAATGCTATTTTTACCAGAAAGTCTAACCAAAAATTTTGTTCAAACTTGGATGATTCCAACGTTTCTAGGTTTGGTTTTAAAAATGTATGAGAAGTAGTTGGATGAAATGTCAGCCCAGCAGTAAGTGATACAGCCCTCCCTTCCCACAACAGGGAGGAGGTGAACAGCGAGGCCGATGGGCAGGAGGTGCAGCCTGGGGACCTGGGGACAGCAGTCCCTCGGGATCCCCTGCTGGGACGCGTCTTCCTGGCCACCCAGCGTGAGCGGAGGAATTACCCACAGAGTCTGTCTCCTGCCTTGTTCTTGTGATGTTACCAATGTGTGAATCTACTCTGCATTTATCCCAGTGCAACTCCATGCAGAATTTAGACTCAAATACAAGGAAATAAGGCAAATACAAGCTTTCTAGAACTCATAGTAGTATGTATAGGATCTATATGTATAAAAGTTTCTCATCCAAAAAGTTGATCTAAAACTGTGCGCTGCAGCATGCCTCATGCAGGAGTTGGTGGCTGGCTTTGGCATTCCTCGTTTGGCCTGGCATGGATAAAGCCACACCAGGGATACCGCTAGCTCGTAGCATCCTCTGCCTGCTCTGCTTTGCTTTGCTTTATTTCACAGCCAGGATTTTTGAGCCCGTCCTACTGGTGTTTTCAGCTCGAGATGGCCCTGCTCTCCTTCTCTCTTCAGGCACTAACCTGAGGAGGAGGAGGAGTAAAAGAGGGAAGTGAATCTGGAAGTTAAAAGGACTCAGCTCCCCCTTCATCAGTAAGTCAAGGGCTTGGTGGTCCTGGGTTAACAGTTGGACTTGATAACCTCAAAGGTCTTTTCCAATCTAATTGATTCTGTTATTCTATGATCCACAGTCAGGCCCACAGGGACCAAGAGCTCATTCAGACTCTGGAACACCCAGCGATGGGGAAGCCGGTTTTCTGTCCTCACTGTGGCATTTCCAGGGAGAACAGTAGTTACTGATACTTAACTTTTCCACTGTGGTATTTTTCCTCCAGGCGGTTTTTAGGTGGCTTGAGGGTTTTTTTTGGTTTTGGTTGGTTTTGGTTTTTTTTTTGTAAATTGCTTAGGTTTGCGGCTGGAGTATGTAATCTGTGGCACAGGGATAGCACAGGGTAAGCAGCTCAGCAACTGCATGAGGGAGGGCAAGGGCAGGACACAGCAGCAGGAAGACGGGAAGGGTTTACTCTGTAAACTGGGCTCTCTTGAAATCAATCTGCTAACAAATCCAAGAGGGATTCTGACAGGGACTTCCAACGGCTGCCAGTAAAACAACTGCAGCTGGAAGAGGATGTTTCTTTGTTGCCCGGTGCTTTAGGTGCCAACTGTGAGGTTTGAATATTACTTTGCTGTCCTTGTGACCCTGTTAGAAAGGAACTATATGCTCAGAGGAGCGGGAGAGCAGCTCTGCAAGGCTCTTGCAGCCAAGTGCCACAGAGAGAACTGCAGGTGGTTGTAGGAAGGAAAATGAGGGGCTACGCCAGGCAGGTCTATTTTCCACATTTCCTCAGTTAATGTTTACATTGTCTATATCTGATGTTTGCATAAGGCAGGTGCTTCTGCCAGCCCTTCTCCTGATCTAACACAAGGAGGGCAAGTCCTGGTTAAAGTGTAATTTAAAAGTTGATTGAGGAGCCTCCTCAATTTTTCTTTATCTGCCCTTTATGCTGTATGACACTCTGTGAACACCATCCGGTATTATTTCAAACAGAAACTGAAACAGGCTTAAATGAGTAAAAAAATATCTCCTATAAAATGAATGTATTTTAAAAACCCCAGAAAAATCTGCTATATGATATACAGCAGGTGAAAGCAAATGCTCCCCCCATGACACTGCTACGAAGGTACTTTTGCTATTTGAAAATTGCTAATAGTCACAAGAACCCCACCGGTGCTGTTAATGTTTCTACAGATAAAGAAATATGGAAGTTTGTCAAAGAGTAATTTTTAATTATTTCTTGCTAGAGAAAGAGCTGCCTTTGTTTAAGGATCCCAGAACACCACAAGTGAGCTGAGGTTATCGTATCCATGCCAGAGCAGAGCATACTTGGGTGTAACATCTCTGCTAAATACCGATCTGCGTTAAATACTCATTCATGTTTTACCAGTAATTATTTAATTCCAAAAAAAGTTAGGAATAATCATATTTTCTTGCTAAGAAAATAATCAGATAATTATATTGGGTACATAAAACACTGGGAAAAATATCAGTGAGACCACTGTGAAATTTTATTGCAGGAAGGATATTTTTATAGAGTTGTTAAATAACTTTCCACTGAATATATATGTATATGCTGGTTCCCATAAGGTCACTCTAGTCTCTGGTAGTTAAAAGTCAAAATCGGTAAGAACAACTTTGAAATATCTTATGTAAAGGTGTTCTGATAAAGAGCCAAATGTGGCCAAATACCTGTGTGCTTGTCTCCCTTTGGACTGGAAGTGTTTGTCAGGACAGCCCACTCACAATTCTACTATTACTGGCATATTGTAATCACTTCTCTCATTATCTCATTCCAAAGTAAGTCACAGGTACTTGGGGACTATTTGTAGGAAATGCTAATTACAGTGATGGGCCATGCAGTCCTCTCCTTCACCCCTGAACAGCTCCAAGATCTCTTTCTTCACGCTACTTTCTCAGAAGATTCGGAGTTGTTCAGTGCAGACAAAGTGAAACAGTTTCACTCAGTGTCTGCAGCTGTGCGAGCCTGTGTTCTATTAAGGTGACAGTACAAATTTTTGATCATTTTGAGATGCAGACACTTGTCCCCAGGCTGCAGGTGGGTAGCGCTGGCATATCGCACGCATCCACTTAACAGGAAGTTACTGAAGCATTGGTTATCTGACCATTTCAACTTCTACTTCCTCAGCAAGGCCCTTAAGAAGTTATTTCACTTGTACCTGAAACAACTGAAATCCACCGCGTTCATTTCTTCCAAAACTGGCAGTGACTTGGCTGCCCGCCGCTCGACACGTTGCCAGTGCACGTGCCCTGCAGTGCTCTCCCAAGTGCTAATTGATAAATGGCTTCTGGAAGACGGGCATGCAGGTTTAGCCACCCGTGGTTTGGCTCCCGTCGGAACCAGCGGGAATCTATCAACGTGAACTGCCAGCATGTCTTCAGTACAGAGATTTTTAGAATTTTGCACTTGCATGGTAGGAAGCAAGTTACCACGCAAGCCGTAGCGCCAGCTCTTCCGGACAGCCGTACTGTGAATTCCAGAGCCACCAAGCTGAAGATGCTGGCACAGAAAGGCAGCTCTGTCCTCAGCGCCAGACGCGAGGATGTGAGACACAAGCAGAAAGGAAAACCAGCCTCTGCGCGAGCAAAGAGGGTCTGACCCAGCGGCCTGAGGGAGCGAAAAGGCAGCTGTCAGTCAAGATGCTTCACCATTGCATCGTGCCAACCTGAGCGAGGTATGGAAGGCAGCAACAGGCCCGTGTTAGCTATTTTAATCAGTGATAACACATAAGTGTCCAGGAGTCATCTGTTTAGGTAATGGGTCCTTTAATTTTTTGCTATATTAATAAAAAAGTGATCCAATTTATCTGTTTCCTTATGGAGTAAATATTCAGGATATTCCAGAAGCAAGTACATCATATTCATAAATTGTTTATCAATGCACCCGTTATGATGTATATATTTGCGTGATCTGAAAAATTAGTATCTTCATCCAAAATGCTGATGCTGGAAGGAAGGGGAATCAATTTAGGATACGGAAAAAAGTTCTCCAAGTCACTTATTAAAACGTCGAGCTTACCCTTATCTTCAAGTAGGTTCGGGAGATGATCAAATCTACGGTTAAAGTCATCTAGAGGAATGATACCAAGTCTTAACCAAAACATCCAGTACATCCTCCAAACGTCCAGCAGAAAGGGATGTGTAAGAGAAACCGCACAAACTACTCCAAGATATTTATAAACAAATTATTAATGGTCACTTCATATTAGCTTTGAGTTACCTACATTTCTGAACAGATGAATACTCTCCTGCCTCCTCAGTTTAAAAAGTATTCCAGTTCCAGAACATAGAAAGTTTTAACATTAAGGCATACATACAGCTATGTTGTTTGCTTTCATTTAATAAAGATCAATTTACTCATACTCAAATACATGGAATGTTGGCACAAAACTAAAGCTCTTGTGGAACAGCTACCAATCATACACAAATATTCTGTGAGGTCCTCTTGACTTGCATTTCTCTGATAGATACACCACAAAATGGCTTTAATAATACAAACTGAATGCTGGATCAAATCTCTAAATAATAAGTAGCAGTTAAAGTAAATGGTTTGCTTTATTTGTAAATTATGTACAGAATACATTTTTCTTTTTTAATTATGATGGAGCAGGAGAAAGAAAACAGCCATAATTTCCAAACCATGCTGCTTCCTTCACCTGCTGGAGATGACAGCTTTCTCTGAACCAGATGTACAAAACCAGTTTGGATTTCCTCAGTTGCTGGCACACAGTCTGGAGAAACAGAGAACATGGCAGCCAAATTCAGCACTACCAGCTTTTATATTTTCAGCAAAATACTTCTGCTAAAACTAGTTTTCTTAGGAAAGTTTTCACAATCTTTCGAAAACAAAATCAAGAAAAATATCAAGAAAGCTGTGGGCTAAGAAGGGCTTTACCTAACTAGCTATCAAATGAGTATAACCAGGAATAATCTGAGATTTGGTCATTCAACTTTTACCTGTTTTACAAAAGCAAGTTTGAGAAGCTAAACTAATTGACCAGTTATGCAAGTACCAGAAAACTATTGTTTTTCAGTTTGTTTGAGGATGATCTGGGCAATCTATCAATCAATAGAAAACTTGTCAGATTGATAAAACTTCTGTAAATGGATATTAATGATTAACATAGTACCAAGTAATCAAGTTAATGGTTAAAAAAAAATGAAGGAACTAGATATAAAACTGTTTGGTAACACGTATATTTCAGCAAACAAAGATGCTACTGTATGGTCTGTGTTTTGGTGATCAGCCAACAAAGAAAATCCAACCATTTGCACATACTCAGTCCCCAAACCACAGTGAGTTATGATTTTTCATGTGAAGGCCTACTCTCGGTATCTTCCTCCTCTTCCTCCTCACAATCCCCTTCATCTGTTTGCTGTTCCAGTTCCTCTTTTGTGATCATTTCAAAGTCGTTTCCATTTCCACTACTGTGCTGGGACCTGTCGTCTTCGCGCCTGTCACTGTCAGTGTCTGAATGTCGCTCTCCTCCCGAGCCGTCTGTTCCAGAGTTCCTCGTTGCTTCTGTTTTCCCATCCTCCTCTTCCTTCTTCTCGCTATCTGATTTCTCCTCACTGTCGTATTTTTGCTGCTTTTTGGATTCTGATTTTTCCTCTTTCTTTAAGTCTGCTTTTGGTCCTTTGTATTCATGTGTGTACAGGGGCCTGAAGGAGTCAATGAATCCCACGTCCGCTGTCAGGTTTGGCAGGAACCAGAAGTGATGCCTTCCTCCAGTGATGAGCCAGATGATAAGGAAAAGGATACAGCGAGCTGTATAAAAAAAAAAAAAAAAAAGAATAACAACTCGGGAAATGTTGGGGTTTATAATAAACATACACAATGTGTAACTATGGTGTAAGAGATGCCCGCTGCTAACAGCCACCCCAAGCCAGTGACAGGAGTGAGCCTGGGGGAAGCCTCTCATTCTGCAATGGCATCGTGGAACGGTTTGTTCCCACCACATCTCCCCCACCCTGTTCACCACGCATCTCATCTGTGATTTAGCTGTTCATCCCCTCCGCAACAGAAACGTGAGCCAAAGCAAGCTTTAAAATCCCAGTGACACCACTTTCACCACTGAATCTGGCCTCAGGTACAGCTCTTGGGTTTGTTTTGTCCCCTTTGGTTTTTTTTGTTGTTTGTTTGTTTTTTAAAAACAGGCAGCGGACAAATCTCGATGACCCAACAGGTGACACAAGCTGAGATTTCTCTCTTTCTGTGGCACAACTCCGACACCCAGTGGCCAGGAGGGAAACGCATAGGCAGGACCAGCGCGGCTCCCGCTGACACCAGCCTGGGAAGCGTTTAAGTAGCGAGCTGTCTCTGCCGGTTTGGACTTCACCGGCTGATGAAGTCAAGGTGACTGACACTCACCAACGGCAAGAAGAAGAATACTGGCGACAAAACAGCCTGCGCCTACGCTGAGGTAATAAACACCAACACGCATTTCTGCTGGCCAGAGCGGGAACAGAGTTGCAGCTATAACAGCAATCACTGCATAGAAAGATAAGAAGAAAATGAAAATTAGTTTTTCCTGGTACATACTTAAATGTTCTAGGCTCACTGATTGTTCCAGATACTGGCTCAGCACAGCGCGAGTTACTGACAGTATTTCAGGCCTTGACTGAAACCTTGTCTAGATTCACCGCTCCTGTTTTCATTCTGGGTAGAGAGATGCCACATCCAGCAACTCTACGTCACTGCGCTTAGGCAGCGCAGCAATGAGCACCTCTGAGCAGAGGGCATGAGCAGAAAGGTGGGCAGAGAGCTGCCTCTAACCAGTGCAGCAGAAAAGGGGCGCAGGGAGCTGGGTGGGGGTCATGGTGGCCCCAAGGACAGGTCAAAGGCCTGAGCACAGCCCCAGGGGGTGACACTGATTCCCAGGAAAGGTGGTTCTCTCCAGGTGAGGAAGCTGGAAGGTACACGTCAAGGGTATTAGGCCAGCAGTACAGTGAACAATCTGTTAGCCCACTGAATGTCAGTTAACATCAACAATGATTCAGATTTGAAAAATAAAAGTAGCTGATTGGGGTTACCCTATACAAATACAAGTTTAGAGTCAGAAAGGTATCATTCACAGTTTAAAATAACTCCTTTAACATCTTTCACATGTTTACATAGCCCACAGTTGCCAACTGAACAACTTGTTAGCTAAAAGCAACAGAAATAAACAGCTTGCAAACTTGTGCATGTTCAGACATCTGCTAAAGCATGTTTCAGCTTTTCCTTTTCACCATGTGTAGCCCCCTCCACCCTGAGATCAAAATTCATGTAATATGATTGGTATCAAATCAGGCTGAAACTGAAGAGCAAAACTTTGTCCAGGAAAAAGACAAACTTCCCCAAGGACAAACAGGCCTGTTGACACCGTGCCTACACTTACGATGCGCTCACCCGTTTCTGCTCGTAACTTACCAAGTACAAGTCCCATGGCAAAAGTTTTAAAGTGAACGGGGTCATAGATCCACACGTACACCTACAACAGAAATAATCTGATTTACACTTGGAAAACTAGCTCTCTGATGAACGGCTTCATTTATTCCCTCATCCAAATGTGTGCTGCCACGCTGTAGCACTTGGCGCTGAAGTCAGTACCGTGCCAGGGCAGCGGTCACGTATCGTGGGAATTCAGGTTACACTTCGAACAGGACTTGAAACCGGTTTCCCCCAGTGCAAGAGGTGCAGAAGGAGACAGCCAGCCCCAGGGCTGCAGGCCTGCCTGCCCACACCGTTCCCTTAGCTCTGTGCCGGCTGTAGTCTGAGCCTCCTGGTGGGAGGCCTAAGGACACGGCGCTGCTGGGGCTTCCAGCTGCGAGGGGAAGAGGAACAGTGGAAATCTCAGACTGGATCTCTCAAAGAATTACTTCTAAAAAAAAAAAAAGTTCTAGCCAGAGTAATTTATAGATGATGTAAAATCCTGAGGAAAACAATCAGACAGTAAAACTGATGGGGAAGCGAAAGATTCAGAAATATCACCAAATCAATGTATGTTTTCATCTTTAGTCATTAATGTTGTTCAGCATGAAGCCAAAACACTTGTAAAAAGATAAAAAGTTTCTCAGATCCATCAAGTGGAAACAAAAAGTACTTTAGCTTTGAAGAGATGCACTTAAGAGGAAGACACCAGACTGAACGTGTGGAACAAAGCAACCAGCTGAAACACTCAGTTCCACTCAAGTCCCATTTGATGGCCGCAGGGGAGTGTAACTGTACCCTCTGTTCTCTAAATATCTGCAGCTGCAACACTCAGTACCAAATGGTTGTGTGAGAACTGCGGATCCATTCGAATCAGATTTGCTCAGCCTTATTGAAAAAAAACACTTAATGGTGAAATGCAGGATTTTCTGAACTGGAAAATCTGGATTATTTTTTTTCTTACCAAACTAAACAGTTGGAATCTTAGCTATTAACTGTGAAAAGCAGCAGATTACTAGAAACCAGCAACCTCAGAGCAGGCGCGTTAATACAAACTACCAGGAGGACACCTTAGAGGCAGCAATATAGTTTTTCAGTGTGATGCAACAACTATTTAATATTTTGCTTCTCACAGGGTGTGAAAGTTGACCATATGCAAGTGTAGCTCTGCTGCCAGTCAACTGTTCTGTGAGCCCAACAAATGGAAGGCCATAACTGGTGACTGGGCAATAAGATAGTGTAACATCTTGTGTTTATAAGTGCAATATAATGAAGAAAAGGAAAAAAACCAGCTCTAATGTAAATACACAAGGATAAGCTCTAAATTAGCTACTACTAAAAAAAAAGCTCTTGGGAGTTGCAGTTCTTAAAAAAGTCAGCTCATTAACAAACAAAAAAGTAAACAATGTTAAAACAAGCTGTAATCACAGTTATAGTGCATGTGCAGTACTGCACCCTCATTTGGAATGCCACAAGCTGTCCTGGTTACTCCATGTACAAGACAATAAGGAGGATCAGAGGTAGGTGTGATTCTACAAGAGGTGGGATGAAACAGAGCAAGGCAGCTTGTAGAAGAATGGACTGAGTAAAATAAAGAGACATAAAAGTACAATTTCTGCACAAGTGATTTATTTACAGAGCTCACTGCCACCTGTTTTATAACCAAAGGTATACAGGAATCTGAGGGGAGATCCCAGTACAGTGACACAGCATCAACACAGAGCACAGTGTAATTTTGCTTTTGTAAGTAAAAGACTTTTCACTTTTCCCAAATGTTAAAAGCACAAATATGACTCAGTACATTACAGAGCTGTTAAAAAAATAAATACTCTGCCTTCCAGGAAGGCAAAGTACAGAGAAGTATTTAAAACCACAATTTCAGTGGTAAAGCCAGGATGAGAATTCAGGAATGCCTAAAGCATCACACATCTGCTCAGACCACAAAGTCAGGCACCCTCTGGGTGGCAGAGATTTTTTATTTCCCCTTCCGTGATTGAACATGATGTTCTAAAAGGTTTGTGTTTTGTTTAGAAATATTTCAGCATGACAGCAGCCAGAGGACAATCTGGGTTGGAAGGGACCTCGGGAGGTCTGTGGTCCACCCTCCTGTTCAAAGCAGGGTCAGCTGTGAGGCCCACCCGGGGTTGCTCAAGGGTTTACTCCGTCTGGTCTTGAAAGCCTCTGCGCACAGAGGCTGAAGAGTAGCTCTGGGCAGCCTGCTCCAGCACCCTGTTACACCCCAACAACAAACATTTCACCTCATGGCCACTAATATGTAAACTAATTAGGTTTTCTTTTAGATTTTTTTAGTTACTACCCTACATTTATCTCCCTCTAACCTTCCTACAAATATCTAAAAAAATCTCATGCTTCAAGATCAGCCATCACACTGCCATTAATTTTTCTTTCAACGTGACTGGAAGCAGTTTGCAGAAATCCAGTAAATTAACCTATTATCTGACAACAGTACATTGACACTAAAAGTTAGAAAGTACCTGTGAATCTTACCTCATTTCCATCCAAGAAAACTTGGTCTTCATGTGGCTCAAGTTTAAATTTCCTCTTAGTCTCCTTTTTCTTGGGTGTTCCTGGGGTCTCGTCCTGAGGACAAACACATACTACATATATTTAAAAACTAAAAACATCAGGAGGTTTTAATTTCTAGTACTTTAATATATTGAGTCTGATAACTTTTCACAAACCTAAGATCACATTCACCTTTTTTTTTTTTAAAGTGAAGATGCTTCATTTCCTCCTGTTCTCATTTTTTACCAACAGGGTACTTTAAAAATAAAGGAAAACTAGGCAAAGAGAAATTAGAAATTTTATTTTTAGTTAGCGTATAAGGACTAGACTATGGCTTCAGGATTACATTATGTCTTCAAACGCATAGCAAAGCTCTTCCAATATTAACAAAGTCTGCACACAGACCAAGAACAAGGTAAAACACTTCATGATAACTAACTTTATTAGAATTATTTGGTACCTTGGTGCCATATTTACCACATGGGCATCCCTTCAGAATCAGTTTCTGCCTGTTTATTCTGTCCTCCTCAATTGCTTTTTGGATCTTGTGCTTCCTCTTCCCTGGTTCCTGTTTCCTTCTCCTTGCTTACTGCTTTGCTTGAAATTATGTTTCTAATTTTTGTCCTGTGTTGTTGTTCAAGTTACTACCCACTGGCTTATATAAAACACTAAAATTTCAGTTCAATAAGTAATGATTAATTTAAAAATTAGTATTACATTTAATAAAGTTAACTCTCCAGATGCCAGGGAATCAGAGGCATTCGTAACTTCCACAATCAGTATTTTAGCATAATCAGCATACCTCAAACGTTCAGTAATCTTATACTGGCTTCTGTGTTTAGACTGGCAGCAAGATAGTTTTGTTTCTAATTCTTTTATTAGCCACGTAGCTTTCTTCTGAGATTTAGGCTCTTGTACATGTAGGCTATACCTCTCACTAAACGCGCCATCATTTCGCTTAGGAGTGTCTGAATGGGAGTAACTTTTTGTGCACAACCCTACTAACTCTCACCAGATTCATACCACCGCATACAGAAGAAAAAACGCATCCTCATCAAGTTTCTACTGCAGGTTCCTAGCATTTTAATTTAGGAATTCTGTTCCACTAATAAATGAAAATATGAAAATACACATGAAAACTTGTACCGTAATAGTAGTTTGAACTTTAAAGAAAGTAAATCAGAAGTCTGTGAAAACTAGGCATTATGCAGATTAGTAATGCAGCTGTCATACACAAAACCAGACCCCTAGTACAGAGTTATTTACAAGCACCGAGTATCAAACGTTACATCCCAAACATTCTTATCAACAAACATGGCAAAATTGTTTTTGTTTTCACTAGCGCAGCTGCACTGTTCTTGGATATTAGGTCACATGCGTATGTGTCGTTCTACGCTAACATACACTTGTACAAAGTATCATTGCCTGCTGTAGCTGAAGAGAAGCGGTTTTCGATCAACTCAGCCCACATTAGGAGATGATGAGGTACATAAAGGCCCAGCTGAAGCCTCTTTTTGGATCTAGATCAAAACCTGAACTACTCCAAAGTTGAAAAACAAAACAAAAGAAAAAAAATATCCAAAAGAAAAAAGAAAGCAGTATATTTTTGAGATGGAAACAGGCAAAAAAAGGTATGTCACAGTTTAGGACAGCTAACTATATTTTTAAGCCAATGTAACCTTAACAATCAGTTAATGTATTCCCTGTTACATGTTTGTCTGTTCTCTTACAGACAAGACTTACCTTTTTACACTCCTCTTTTTCACCATCTTTTTTCTTTTCCTTTTCTTTCTCTTTCTTAGCTTTTTCATCTTTGCCACCTTCCTTCTTGCTCTTTTTCTCCTCTTCTTTCCCACTCTCAGCCTTCCCTCCTTTTTCCTTTTCTTTCTTTGTATCCTTGTCAGGTTTCATTTTCATCACTTTCAATGCTCGATGAAAGAACTGTTTTTTCAGGAGTCTCAAGATGGAAAAAGTTAAATGATACATTTAAGTGTGGCTGTGATAACCACATTTACACTCAATTATGTTATTAGATACCACTCTAGATCATGGATCTAATACAATCATGAATAGCATGACTGAAGGACAGAGGTCACCTTCATCTGCTGTATTTACAACTAAATACACCAGACCTAAGTATCCCATGTCTCACCTCTTGCTTTGTTTTGGTTGTTCATCCATTCGAAACTGGGTAAACCCCATACATTTCTGTGGTGGAATTTTGCATAGATATAGATTATTACAGAAATTGTAGGATGGAGAAAGCCACCAGGTCAGTTTAATTATCCTTTCTATTAACGCAACTCCATCCAATATTTATTTTCAAGTCCATGTCAATGTATTTCACAGCAAAAATAAGAAAGCAGGCACATAGCTTATCAATTTTCTTGGTAAGTGGTGCACAATGAATAAAATTACCCTGTTGAAACTGTGGAACATATGCAAGCATTCCATTCATGTCAGCTACAAACATACCTTATAGCAAGTATATATATGGCCAGCTGGGCACCAGGAAGTAGTACTCTGTAGTCGCAAGGCTGTCACCAACAAATAATGTCCTTGAAAGGATCGTAGCCGAATTCAGAATAGGAAGAGCCATACAGAATACTGCCCTTCAGACTGAGAGGAAGCAGTGGGGTGTGAAATCCAAGCACACATTCACACTGAAAATCCTGATCCTATGCATCAAATCAATTTGATTTGTCCTTGATTTCTTTCATCTCTTGCTGCAGACCAAATCCTTACACTGGACTGCTTGTTAAAGTAGGAAAACTCGCTAAAGAGAGAGAAGGCATTCTACCAATCAAACTTATGTGCATGCTGACTATTATGCAGAGTTGGTTTGGTTTTATATATATAAAAAACCGTCCCTTTGGACAATTGTTGACACGGATTCTCTTTCTAGCAACAGAAAATTGCTTGTTTGGGAGAAAACACTTTTCTTTACAGCTGGAAGTTTAGGGGGCTCAGCTACAGAGCAGCCCACAGACAGGCCTGGCCTGCAGGACAGCTCTTTCACTAGCTGCCTCTGATGGAATATAAAGAGACAGGACTCTGCAAGATCTACTGCTCAGAGCATGCAGCCATGGTACCAGCATGGCCAACAGCCAGGTCCTGAAGCTGGGCAGACCCTGACATAACTAACCAAGTCTAGATTACTTGCTGATTCCCAACTTGTTAACCCTCTATAGAACTGCTGAACCAAGCATTATTGATGCAGGTTATTTGTGAACAAACCCCCTCAAGAGAAAACTACTGAACTTAGATCAATATGTAAGTGTACTGGGTGATGTTATCTACTGGAACAACATTACGAATTCAGTTAGTAACCCGTTTTAAATATGCAACTCATCGATGCAATTGACACAGGGTGAAGGAACAGGATCTGATAGTTGATTTTTGTTTGATAGGATGAGTAAAACAAGCAATAGCCACACCAAGACAGTTAAGGTACTTGTTTTTAATACGAGTAAGAGCCTAAGCAGCCTCTTATACTGAAGAGATTACTTCTGTATTGAGATATTCTTCCACCCTTTCCAAAAGGCAAAGGAAGTAGACAGTGCTAACGTTCAAACCTCTGAAAACAGCTTCAGTGACCAAAGGTGGCCTTAGAGCGTTTAGCAGTATAGGAGCTAGCAAGAGAAACTGAACTGCAGACATGGTATGGTGCCAAATGGATCATCAGGTCATGAAATTATACTGGTGATAAAAATCAGTGCCAGAGAACAGAGGGTTGAACTGATTTTCTTTGTATACTACACGGGTGTTCTTTACAATGCTGGAGCTGAACAACTTAACCAACTGTTGTCTCATCTGATGCTTTAGCAACTTGAAGAACAAGCATACAGACTCCTACCTCAGTCCAAAGATCTTGGAAAGGAAAACTTATTTTTCTGCTTGCATTAAAGTAATACTTTCTTCTAAACTTTCTTGAAGAAATCAGCAAAAGGATTAAAGTTCAAACACAGAATCAGCCCTGGAACTGGGGGGGGGGGAGTATCTCACCTTGCTGGATGGCTATCTAAAAGAGGCCAGGGGAGGGGAGAGGAAAAAAAAAAAAAAAAAAGGACTAAATATTACCCATATTCTTCATTTCTAAGCAGAGCTTTCCAAGTGTAGGCAGTCCTCTTAACCCTATGTGTCTGCCCTGAATGAGTTATAGTCAGAACATGCCATTCAACTAACTAAGCACTTAAGAGTGCACTAAGCAGCAGGGATATACCACCTGAGAGGCATAAATTGAACCTCAATGTCCAGCTCCTGCCATGATAGCACACTAGATCCATGGGAAGGAGATATTTGACAGCTCTGACCCTACTAATTTAAAATAAATAAAAAATTTAGGAAAATAATTTTGTTCATCTTGCTGCCCCAAGCGGCATAATCAAAGCATGAGAGAGTTTTGAGAACAAAGAGGGCAAAACTACTTTGTTTCCACCCTCAAACACAGTAATAAAAATACAATAATTACTTCTACATACAACCACAAATGTTTTAGAGTATACGAAGGCTAAGTGAAATTGGTTCCTAAATAACTAAGACACCTTGACAACTGTATTAATTAATAAAACTGATGAATTAAGCTAGGTTGTACCTGTTGCAGTAATCAACTACAGACTCTCGGGTTGTAAATAAAGCCTCTTCTCCTTTCTTTGCCTTGGCCCATTTAGAATCCAGGAGGCAATCCACAGCTTTTGAGGCTAGAAGGGAAAATGGAATTAAAAATTGATTTAAATTAATGACATTTATTTTAATGTTTAGTCTATATTCCTTGAACTACACCAACCAGCCAGTCAGTCCTGGTGATATTCTGCATCTGCTCAATCTTTAAAAGTAAGACTAGCCGCTATTCTGAAATAAATTACTCTTGACAACTGCACACCTTTAAATCACAGAGCAAAAAGTTTACTGTGTTTTCTTCAGGCCAATTAGATTAATTTTATGACTATCTAATGCCTAATAAGTTTTCAAAACCAAACTAAAAGATCAATACTTATCAGACAAAGCACTAATAATAAAAACAAAGCAGCACCCCACACACACAACACCCCCAAATACAAAGTTAGAAGAAAATGTCATTCTCTGGTTAAAAGTAACCCTACCAATAAAATAATCAACTCGGTGGCCCATCATGTTGGTGGATTTTGTTGGACAGTTGAAACGTAAGTACTTAGCAACAGCCTTCTCCTCTTTGAATGGCTCACCGACCTCCTACAATGGTAAAAGTCCAAAATTAATACAGTTTTAAACACATGGGAAAATTACTCATTTAGGATCAAAAAATCAGATATTGCAAAGTCTTTATTATTTTATGGCAATGTATAAATAACAAATAAAATGTAAAAGATGGGAAAAATCACTTGACCTGTTTTCACAAGAACTGTCTGTCTACATGAAGCAAAAGAGCAGGAATTCTTAAGTTAGATGATCTGAAGGTTACAACTATGAACTCCTTTAACAGCTCTGTAAAAAGAGCAGACTAAAGGTGGAACTAAGAGGAAAGCACTGGGCACACGGAAAGCTGCTTAAGGCACACAAGCTTGGATGAAAACAGTTGTGAAGCTGAGAGCAAAGAAAAACAACAGCAAGGAATGAGTATGTATGAAATTACAACAATGTAGGCATGCTGACAGAATACAAAGCAGCTTGAATTCCATATGAAAGAGGAGAAAAACCATGCTGAAAAGAAATTGAAAGGTTTGGCTAGAAAATGCCAGTACCACTGCATGACTACAAAATGACTTAAACTTCAGAGTGCCATTGAAGAGATTCTTCCTATCTAGAGACTGGGAACATTAGTATGAAGCGCACCAGGATGAAATACACAAACATCGAAACAGCTGTTTTACAAGGGAACCCTTAGTCTGCACACCTTCACAAACCCTGTACATTTACCAACTTGCAGAAGGACAGAGACGGGCATTTTCAGTTATGTAAAATTAAGACCTAATATTCGTAATCAGGAAAGGAAGACCTTTCTGCTCCTGCTTCACGAAAGTATAGCTTTTGTGAAGTATGATTTGGCATATTACTGACTCATGCAAACTTTCTCCAAATTCCTTTCTATAAGAGTTATTTTAAGCAGTAAGGCTTAATTCTCCAAATCCCCCTGCTCCTTGAGGATCAATAACAGGGAAATGCTAGGACATCTTTTCAGACTGGCAGTACCTTTCCTGTACCTATTCTTCTCATGCTGGCCAAAGAAATAGACTACAGAAGCCAGAAAACAGATTGGTGATTTACAGAAATACATAGAATTCCAAGATTCTATTTAAAGACATAATGTTTCTAAAGGTCAATAAACACAGAACCTCCATTACTGCTTTTAAGATGTATAATCGTAGTAACGCAAGAAGCACGTTAAGTGGAAATGCAAGGTCAGATAGATGTTGTTACACCTGAATAAAAACTTCAGATGGTGAGAGCTGTTAATTTTCAACAGTTTGCACAGCTAACTTTCAAAATCAACTGGTTAATGAATTATCCTCCTCCAGGAGATTGTTGTTTTTCCTATTTGAGGACAATTTTAAGGAGACTAATACAGATACAAGATATCCAAATGACCAAAAGACTCTGTAGTTTGTTAGTTCTAAGATTATTTTTTTAAAGTCTAAGTTGTTCTTATGTATGCAAAAAACTGCTGTCACACTCACCAGTCAGTTTCAAAAACATGCATTCAAATTAAGCCAGATGATCCTAACAATCCTCATACGGATTACATTAACTCCTAACTCTTCTGTTCAATTCTTTTTTTTTTCTTTTTAAATTTTAAAAATCTGTACAAAACACCAGGTAACTCATGGAAAACTATTCACTAACTGCAGTGCATGTATGCACATAATTTATATACTGTGGTTTGATGTCCCCTTATATGGTACAGTTGTACCAGTAATTGTAAATCACTGATGATGCTACCAAATTTGGTACCAAACCAGATTTGGTTTAATAGCAACAAAATGAGTTACAACGCATTTAAAGTGCACGAACAAATGTGTACCACTTACCGTAGGGGACACATGCTAAGGTACCATGGAGCCTAATGGCTACATACAGCAATTGTGTTTCAAAATAACGCTTTTCTGGTATTTCCTACCAGCAAGATAAATGTGGAACAATTCACAAGGGCAAATGCTGTTGTTCACACACGCACAGTGAAACAGTCAGAGAAGCTACATATAACACAGATATGAGTAACTCCTCTCTGCTAGGTTTTTCTTCTTCCTAAAATATTTATGATTCGGCTAGGTCATGCGATGCACTACACAGGCAGTGGCCAGCACCAGATTATTTTTTTGTAATTGCTCCTTACTATCTATCCCTTTGTCCTTTTCTGTGGGATAGCTTCCTAACACCCCAAACAAAAAAAGCTTCCCTGTGAGAGAGACTGCCACAGTTTTCCTGAGCTCATTCTGAGAAAGTTTCCCCTCCAATTTAATCCCCATTTTTCACCCTATTTTCATCCCTCTATTTACAGAGCCAGGTTTGTTAAAATATTAAAACAGATGACTGACAGGAAATAGTATTTCATCATAAAGTGAAATCAACAAAATCACTGAAAATTTCAGTATCCTAAGCACAACTTTTTAAAGACAGTTCAACTGATCTTTATGTTCAGCTATAATACTAGCCAAAACCCAGGCACTTTACACCTCCTTACACATTTAGAAAATTATACAAATTAATCAAGGGGTAGTTCTCAACAAATCATAAAGCTTTAAGACAGTCTTACAAAGCATATGAAAACTTCCTGATATTTAAAGTGTTCTTTTATAGGAAAGACAGAAAGATTCAGGAAACATCTCAGGGAATTACTGTAATGTTGTAAAATGTTTTCTCAATTAAAATTCTACAACTAAACTGTTTCCAATTAATAAAAAATTGGATAGTGTCAAGTTTCCAAATACTTCTGCTCTATATATTGTTTTAGACCCTTGCATCTACTTTCATTTTATGTATCAAAAAATGCATGTTGTCACTAGACAGCATGTAAAATTTAGAGATTTATGATCCCTGATAATTTACAAACTCTGGAAAAATGCCATTAAAAATAAAATCAAACCCAATTTCCTATTTATCTAGACAGAACTACTCCACCTACAGGAAGACAGGAAAAGCAGTGCTCAGCCTACCTACTTAATAGAAATGCACTGATACTTTATAATTTTTTTAAGAATAACTCTCAAGCATGTCTATAAAATTCTGTCTTATATGAATTCATAAAAGAACACTGAGATTTTCAAACGCAGGGACCTTTCAGACCCACTCAAGTGAAAGAAAAAAACTAATCATATTACTTTTTTACCACTATCTCCCAAATCAAAGTATAGCACAGTGCATTCTGAACTTCCTTCAATACAGTGATGTAGTTCCCAGTTAAGTCAACCTCCAGCTGGGTCTGCAGCAGCCAGGAAGCCTGTATACATTAAAAATAAAACCATCTGAACTGAGTTATTATAACTAGCATGCCCATGAGCTTCCTTTTCCCTCTCATCTCACTTAGAACCTAAGTATGACTTATTCAGGTTCTCTTACTCCTGGAACCACTCAATGGATGTCATAAGGCCAGAGCTTATTTGCAGTTTGAAATTTCACTCTTTTTTTTTTTGTAACTTTTGCAACACAGTTGCAAGAATATAGGTACAACCCAAGACAGGATGATTTCCTTCCTCAACACTGTAAAGCAAACAAGTTTTCTGGAAAATCAGGAGAATAAATAATAACTATCACTAACAAGTTATTTCATGTGCAGATAAACACATTACAAGAATTTATACTCCTCTGTTTTAAAGGAGTCATCAAAATTCTTTGATTTCAATAAAATGAATATCTAGTTTATTTCTTTGCTCTTAGATGTAAGAACTTAGATTTTCCGAACACCATCCCCCACAAAAGACTTCCAAAGCCTAAGTTTTATACAGTTTTCAGATAAGAAAAAGAAGAAATGTAAGCACATTTGTCACGTGCAGCCTGTTTTTCAAGCTGAGAGGCTATGTCAAAAATGACACCGTCAACCCACGTTCCATGTTCCACTCCTCACACCCTCCTCGCATTATAAGGACACTACAACTGCATTAGTGTTATCTTCTCTGAAGACAGTCTGAGCACATCAAAGCTCAGCTGAATCACAAGATTATCTTTTTCCTTTCCCTGTTGACTCGCAGGATTTAAGACTAAAAGATGTTCTGTAGCAGGGGAGTGGGTACTCCTCATCCATTTTGCTGAAACGTTTATACATTGCCTAAAATGTGCAGTAGGACAGAGAAAAAGCACGCAAATTAGTGTGATTTGATAGATGACTGGGTGAGAGTGGGTAGGAGGGAAACACACATGTTAGGGTCTTAGGGTTTACTCTTAGGACTCCATCTATATTTTCTTCAGTGACTAATAAACATAAAATTGTCCAACTCTTGCACTGATGACCAGTACATGGATTGCCTGTGGTCTCTTAAAAGAAACTCTGGCAGAGCCTTGCAGAGAAACCAGTTCTTCTGGATTACCGTGGCTGTGTGCTAGCCACAAGACATTAACTTTTCTTTACAGAAAAAGATTGACAGATATTTTTTTTTGTCCTATACATATCCTCTAAAAATAGAAGTGTTTTCTTTCTCCTTTCTTTTCAGCCATCACTAATTTTTTTTAGCAAATGCTATAAACATACAAAGCTCTGAAACACATGTTAAAGGAGCAATGTACAGTATTTTGAAGCCAAAACATGCCAGCTTCAGTCCTCTTCTAACCCCAGACCAGTTGTTTTGACTTTTTCCCTTCCCACCTCCAAAAATGTAAATCAGATGTTCAGACGACAGTAGTATCACTTTTTTGTTTGTTTGTTTTAATCACAAGTGAGTCTGCTATTTTTAATTCTTATTTTTCAGGGGGGACCCCATCTTTGTTTCTTCCTCCTCTATGATCCAATACCACTCACTTTCAACAAAGTTACTTAGCCATTCTCCTTTGGTATCACCCCACTCAGCTTTACTAGCATTTATGAGAAAATACATATAAACAGCCAAACTGGATTATAATCTGCATTACTGTAAAACCATTTTGTTGTCATTTCTGAAGTTCCTTTCCATACTCAATTCACAAAAAGCTGTAGCACAGGAAGCAGCAATGCAGCTGTTGCACATTTTCCTTCCAGCAGAGCCCAAACCAAGACACAACAGAACTGTAGGCTACAAAAGTTAATACTGATTAGTAGATGATCTTCATCAGGAGAATCTCAAAGCTTGAATCCAGTGATTCAAGAGGGGGAAAAAGTCAACAAGGAAAGTATGTGCCATTAATGGCATTTAGACGACATTGAGCCACCTCAGCCACCAATTTGCAGTGAGACATTTGCCTAAGAATTGTTTTCTCTATTCATAAGAGCAGTATTTATATGCATTAATGTTTCTAGAGCAGAGGACACAGCACTAAGGTGCTATGCAAGTGCTGTTAATCGCAACACAAAGATAAACAAAACCTCACATGGGCAGAATAAAACTGTGCACGGTGGAATCTGGCCAATGTAATTAAGTAAAACTTAATGCCTACTTAACAGTCAAATTGCAGACCTGCCAACAAATGCCACGTGTTACCCAGCTGAATGCTTGTCAAAGTAACCAAGTCTGAAGATTTTGTGCTTAAATGAGTATTGCAGGGTACGTATAGAACTGTATTTTTTTCTCAAGGAAATGAAATAGCTTTGACCAGGTTGCTGGAATAACAAGCATTCAAAGACATCTCCTATCTTTTAAGATATATCTGCCTAAAGAAAAGATATTAAACTAGCCATCTGACAACATACATTGTTTTTCTTTTCTAAGTCTTGTACATACAGCAAGCATTCTTGATTTCAGACATTTGAATCATGTGGGAGCTCACTGGCTCAAGCAATCTGCATCCTACAGACCAGTCCCTTTTCACTACTGCATGTCTCAAGTAATCTCCATGTTAATTACAGTTAAATTACCGTCAGGAATGACACTTTGAAAAACTTTACCTCTAAAATGTCTTTATTCAAACTTTTGAGGTTAAGATTTCTGCAGCTTCCACAACTTTCAACTTGTTGCCAGAGGAAGAGTCTACTCTAGGCAATACAGACTGGGCAACATGTCTTTTTATGAAAACGCCTTCTATAAAATGCATTCTTTCTGTTAACACTTCTAATGGAAAACACAGAAAGTAGCCTTGACAGAACTTTGAACTATTTTACTGAGACTTTTTTCATCTCTCATGTGCAGCTAGCTGATCGAGCTACCATGACTCCAATCTCGATGGCAGACAGAAACTTTCAGAAAAATTATTCAGAACCCAGATTCTGTACACAGTATTTGTAACTGAATGCTTACTTACATCAGCCTCTTCTACAGCTAAATACACCATCTCCTAAGAACCTTACTCTTGTCAAGAAATACAGCTCTACTTAATGACAATGGGGTATTCAAATGTCAGACTCACACAGTATGATAAACAATCTCATTACTAAGGGGTACACATCATCCTAAAGTAAGTACACACTTCTAAAGCACTTGAAACACCTACAAGTAAAAATCCCACACTCCTTTTTAAAAGGAGAAACTTGCAACATTATCCTGAAATGTGATAATCATACAGTAACTATGTCAATAAAGTTCAAAAAGTGTTAAAAGAAACACCAAAACCAACTACCAAGAAAAATACATGTTGTTTTATTCACTGACCAATTAAGAACATGCTCTGGGCATTCAGCAGTATTCTTTGTTAGCTGTCTTGTCTTCCCATTGTTGTTGAAATACACTGGGAAATTACTAAAGACACAATACACATTTTATCTGCACACTTTATCACAAACTTAGGTCAGTCATAACCTTGCATCTGAAGCGTTAACACCCAGACATTGATATAATTACTAACAATCTGGGCAATACTTTTACTGCTAACAGGCTGGAAAGTCCTTAAGTGCCTGCAAGACCACAGCCTTGAGCAGTACACAAAACATTATGTTTAATTTGGTTTCGATGGATGCTTTATTGAGCTGTTGTCATCCTTGGTAAGGGACAGTCTGTAACGATTATGAAAAGAGAATAAATCTGTAATGTTTTAAGATAATTCACTGAATGTGTTTGATACAGCTTGCTTAACAAGATTTTGATTAATTATTCTTTGCATTTCTCCTCCCATCCCCCCAGTAATTTGAATTAAGGGGGGGGGGGGGGGGGGGGGGGAGGAACCATTACAAGCAGAGGAACATCTCCATCTCCATCTTCTCAGAGGACAGGAATGTGGGCTAGTAAGGAAAAGGATGGGAAAGGAGAGAGGGCAACCAAGCAGAAAGATGATATATGAAGTCTACATTGTTGAATGGCTCTATGATTTATCTCATTAATATTATCTCCACTTACAGCAGAGCAATAAATCCCAAACACACAGAGTTTAGGCTTAGCATTAATAATACGTAACAGTAACAGGCATTATGGTAAGTGAGGCTGTAACTATGCCTATGTACGTTATGTGTATTATGTTGACTATGTAACTATGCTGTAGCATGCATTTAAAACCCTGTAACAAAGCCACTGTTAAAGTTACACATTGTGAAGTCCAGGCTTCAGGTAAGGAAAGCTTCCACTTTGCCTTTAAGCGACACCACGTAATCATCGCTACATTTTAACATTAACTCAAAGCTGATTAGGACTATTTTTAGACACGGTTGTTTGTTTATGTTTCCTAAAAACAAATTTCCTTTCCTTACCACATCATTTCCTGGCTGGGGCACGTTTGTTTTTAAGATGCTTACACCATCTGTCCCATGTCTTTTGCTTACGCGTGCTGGGAAGAGCCGCGCCGGGTGCCAGCGCCCGGCTGAGGGGGCTGCGGGGTGCTGGGCGCCGGTGAGGCCCCACGGATAACAGGGCGATGACATGGAGCAGCTCCGAATCTCACCCGCTGCCCACCGAGCAGACGATGTGCCTGGGGGAGGGCAGCACCGCCGGGCCCGCGCGTAAAGAGGGGCCGGGGCCGGGGTTCCCCCGCCGGCCGTCCCTCAGCTCCCCGGCCGCGGCCGGTCCTGGGCGCCAGGGCAGCGGCACCCCCGAAACGCTCCTCGGCCCGCGCTTCGCCGCCGCGCAGCGGGCCACAGTTTTCCTCAGTATTGACCAGGATTTACGAATTTGCTAGAAAATTCCGCGGAAAACCTGCCGCCCGGTGCCAGCCCGGGCTTTTCAGCGAGCTGCGGTGCGGCGCGGCGCTCCCCCAGCGGGGCTCCCGCCGCCCCGGCCGAGGCCAGGGCGCTTCCCTCACCGCCCGCTCCCGCGGGCCGCCCGGCCCCGCCCGCCGCCGCCACCTCGCAACGGCGCGGCGTCGGGGCGGGGAGGCCGCGGAACCGGGAGCGGAGACGCTGTGAGGGGCGGCCGGGCCGCCCGGCTCAGCCCAGCCCAGCCCAGCCGGCGGGAGCGGGCCAGTCCGAGGGCGCGGAGGGGGAGCTGCCGCCTGGGGAGGGGGCGCGATCCGGGCATGGAAGGAGAGCCTCGGCTACCTGGATCCGCTTCCTGTGCCTCCGCCGCTCCGCCATGTTGTCCCCGTCTGCTCCGCCGCTGACGTGAGCCCGGGGCGGGGGGGGCGGCGGCCTCGCGAGAGGCGGCGGGAGCCGGCGGAGGGGCGGGAAGGCCGCGCCCCCTCGGCCCCTCACGGCGCCCGGCGGCGGCCCCGCCTCAGCGCCTCAGCCCGCCGCGCCTCGCCGGGCGCTGAGGGGAGCCCGGGCCGCGCCCCCGGCGGGCTGTCAGGCCCCGCTGCAGCAGCCGCCTGGTTAATCAGAAACTCCCCGCGGGGCCGATGAGGCCTCTCCCGCTGCTGTGCCCGGGCCTCACGCGGCTGAAGTCCAGCTGCCGGCCCGGTGCTGAGGCTCCCGGCCGCCCGGTTCCCCGCGGGCAGACGGGGCTGCGCGTCGCGCCAAGCCCGGCCAGGCCGCAGCGGGCCGGCCCCGTCCTGGCCTGTCCGCAGGCTGGGAAGCCGGGGTGCCCGCCCGCCCTCAGGGGTGAGCGTGGGGAGCCAGCCCAGCCTGCTGCCATAGAGGTGTTCCAGCGCTTGGGCCACAACAACCGGTGCGTTTAGTTCTTACACTCCCAAATAGGACGCTAGGCTTTACAGATGCTCCATGTAGCAGGCTTCTGTTAGTGGTTACCGTAGAATCATTTAGATTGGAAAAGATCTTTATTGGAAAAGAATTATCTGTGATCCCTATTTAAACAGATGCTGATTGCTCAGATCTTCTCCTACGCTCTCGGAGAGCTGGATTCAGAAAGCAACCCATATAAACCAAAACGCCTTTTGTCAAAGGCTGTCCCGCATGCTTGCGCTGTGAGGTCACTCCAGTTAGCAAAGCGTATAATGGTTTATCCTGGCTCCATGTTTCCAAACCGCACCCTGGCACTTCGGGATGGAAAAGTACGTGCAGTGCTGTATAGTCTTGTCCAGTCCTTTCAGATCTCGTTGCCCCTTCCCGTTCCTACGATTTTGGAACCACTGAGATTGAAAACGAGGCAATTAGAAACCTAAAATTGTTTCCAGCAGCGTATTTGCCCCTGAGTGACTGTGCCAGTTACTGTGCTTTTTCTGGTCCAACATCTTTTTCTTTTGAATGTTTTCCTCTTGCTCTTGCTGGGAAGAAAATCTATACAAGTTACAAATTAAGCTGTCTGACTACAGAGTGAACAAACTATAAAAGTGTGATTCAAAAGATAAAAATGTAGGCATAGGGAATTAAGAGTGTTTATGGTTACAATAAAACAATACCTTGTAAAAAGCATCCAGAGTGCATTTATTCAAAAAATAGATTTTTAAGTTGGCAGTTGTTTTAACAGTTATTTTATGTGCTTAACTCACAGTAACATGAAAGCACATCTGAAATGGAGGCTTTCTGGTGGAAGGAGTTTTAGCCATCTGTATCTTCCAGCTTGCTAATAATACACAATGCCTGCAGTGAGGGTTTTAGCATGGTGTAGCTCAGAGCCCCTCAATACTTGCACTTCAGTTGTGAAACTCCTCCCTACTCTGTGGGAGAGGCTGTTTGGAGCCACACTCCTGTCTGCTCACTGCCCTCCTCATGAAGGGTGCAACCACCTCATGATGGGTCGCATTCCAGGTCATCCCTCATACCTCTACTTTCAGGCTCTTTTAAGGTCTTACTTCCCGTAGACCAGTTGTGTTGGAATCAACTGCTGATTCATAAACCCACCTTTAATGCTTAGCTTTTCATTGTGCCTTTTTTTTTTTTTTTTTTTCTTTTTTGGCATGGTATACTATCTGCAGTACATCAAGCTGTTTGCTGCCAGAAAAACACCTTGGATTTCTGGTTAATCCCTGTTTTCTTTTTTTCCACAGAACTTTTAATTCATCTGAAGTTTGAGAAACACTAACCTGCAGGAGCTTTTCCCAGGACAGCTGGGCATGCAGCAGCAGACTGGTGTGCAGCACAGGGAGCAAACCGATCACTTCAGCAGATCCGTTAGAAAGAACCGAGGAATGGAAAGTGGGCTGGAGAGTGTGTCCTCTAGTGTGAGGCACTGGGTGGTGAACTTCCTACCACTATGGACCACAGAGCCTGTCAAGACTGAATCTTACATGTGGCAAGTTTATTTGCAGTCATCAGTACAGATGTGAATGGGAGAGAAACAAGTGGCTGAATTTCAAGAAAGACAGGGAATGGAAGTGAAGGTTCAAGTGGCTTGTGTTCAAGGTTAGTGTCTATGTCAACTGTAGGGCAGGCTGCAAAATGAAGCATTTCAGAACTGTGCAGTAAAGTCACAGCCCCTTAAGTGCCAACTGCCATTTTGATTAGAGTAGGGTTTCAGAATCATGACCACAACAATTACTGTTATGAAGGATATTGCATGCAAGTGGAGTGGTTTCCTTTTTCAACTGAAGCCAAACAGATGACATTTCATTAGCCTCTTTTCCCTCCTCCTCCTCTTCTTTACCCCAACAATGTGACCTAATACGGGAGTACGGATGCTGGAAACTTAGTTCAAAAAACAGCAGGATAGAGTAATGAAACAAAGGTGCATCATGAGCTATTAAATATAAAAATCACCTCTGGTTGTCTGTGAGATAGGTCCCTGGAGGTAATGAAAGTATTCTGAAATGTTTACTTTATTCTTATACTTTGCTTTAGGTATCCTCACTTGACCACTGAGGCAGAACACTAAATTAGGTGGTGTTCTACTCTTTCTGGTATGTATTTTCTCATACCCTTACGTTCATTTATTTCTGTCAATTTATTGGCATTTATGCTATTGGTAATCTCATTGTTTTGGGCTCAGTGTCAGTCATCCGGATCCACAAGATGATGTGGTCTTACCACTGTAGCATGGTTAATATACACCAGACGTGCAAGGCTACATGTTGGCAATTGAATTACTGGAAAGCATGTTACAAATTACCTCTAGAGTCACACTGCCTTCTGCAATACAGAAATTGAAGTGACACTAGAAGTCTGAGCAAGTGTCTTTCTGCTGAATAAACCATTGACTTGCAAGAAGCTTATCCAGTGGACCCATGATTAATCCTTCTGGCTTTGGGGGAAGAGAATGGAGAACACAAATCACAATTATCTCAACTGTTATGTAGATGGGCAGGAAGACAGACAGGCAGGCAGGCAGGAAGGAAAGAGCTTCCATAGAGGAATTCAAGGAGTATAGGCAAATTCCCCAGCAATATGTTCGGAGCCATTTCCTAGATCATCTACAGATGGTAGCATGCTGCAGGCTCTGAGGTTATCTCCCTTTTCATCCAGTCAGCTTCAGCACTGAATATGCGTTCAAAATGTAAGGAATATGGCCTTGTACCATGTAGCATCACATACTTTCAAGGCAGGTTCAGCTAAAATCTGCCCACATATACATGAGTCATAACTCAGAAGCACGCTCCAGTGTAGACATCCTGAGTCATTTCCATCTCAGAAGCTTATAAATATTTAGTTAGCCACTTAGCTTTTAATTTAGCAGAACAACAAAGATTCATTAGACAAATCTCCAGAATTATCTTTTGCTATGAAGCTTCTTAAATACTTCCACTCTTGCAAGTGCCTTTTCATCTCTATGCAACTCAGAATTATTTGATAAATATAACTTCGAAAAAATATAGTTGAACTAAGATTTAATTTCTCCTGATTCTGGTCCTTCTATAATTAATTACATCTGTTTCAAATGCCAGCTTTGTTCATTGCAAGAATGTGTTTTCATTTTAGCAACAACTGATGAACGCTAATAAGGACATGTCTCTCCTGATTTGGAGTGGCATTTAGCTCTTCCTAAAGACCACTGTTGATCTGCTGGTCCAGCAGACCATGCTGGAGTCAGTGGAGATGTATCTGAACACATAGATATGTTAAATGGAAAATACATCAATATACTTTTTGGAAAAAACACCTAAGGTTTTGGGGAAAAAAATAATAAAAAAAGCTTGCTTGTGTATCTGTATTTTTTTGGCAGTGGCAGGAGTGGAGGAGAAGATTCGTAATGTTTAAGGATATAGCATTAGGAAAAACTAATAGTTATTGTTTTGCAAAATCATAAATTTGTTGTTATGACAACAAGCGTTTGAGTTAAAAATATTTGTTATATAAAAATGTGATTCCTGAATATCTCTCCAATTACCAGATTAAACCAGAAATCAGTAATTGCTTTACGAACCATCTTTCAATGCAAACTGTTTACCGACTGCTGGAGTCCCATGAATCACAGACTGGGCAGCACCCCTCTAGCAGAGCCGTTTGAACCCTGTAACTGAAAGGGAATCAGCAAAGATGAAAAACAGGTTGGCCTGATGCCTTCTTTTTTCCCCCTTGGTCAGCAGTGCTTTTTCTGTCTGCTATTTTGGTTGATTGATTTTTATTTAAGTAATACACACACAGAGATGCAACATTTATGTGTTTTTAAATTTTGATAAAACAAAACATCTATTCATGACTTTGCTGTACTATCAGAAAAAATACTGTATCATTCTCTATACAACACGTACAATAGGTTCCTGTTTTCTACGGTCTGGACTTTGCATCCTCACCAGCAGGGAAACTGTTGGTTCAAGAAGAACATGTGGATAGTATCAGAACTAATGTCTGTCTGGAAGAATACAGTCTTAGGTAAACTTGGCAATGGGACAAAGGAAAGGACTAGTTAAAGGCCAAGTCAACAGAATAATTATTGTGGCCTCAGTATAGGTGGTGGTAGGAGCAAAGCCTTCCCAAAGGAAGAAAAGAGCTTTGCAACTGCAAAGGCAGAAAGCACACACCCACCCCCTCAAAACCCCCCAAATCCTAACCAAATAAAAAAGGTGAGGCGAGGTTTTCTCTCTTACTATAACATGTGTTCTTATTATACTGAAATTGCCATAGCAATATAGCTATAGCTATTCATTATAGCATGAAAGGCTTAATCAAAACCAAGCACCACAGGCTGCAGAACCGTGATGAACAGCCAGCATCATAGAGCTGACTTGTTATTTTCTAGTGAATTATAATAATTATGCCATTATCAGAGCAAGGTACCAAAATGAGAGCTGTATCTAGTTTTGGGTGCTTTTCTGTAAAATTTCTGATGTTGAAGGTGACTCAAAATACTGCACAACCAACCAACTTTATATTACGGTATTTCAAAAGCCTAAATTATGAGAAGTTTCTACTTAGTTTAAAAATCAGAGGTGATTTTAAAATCTTCAGGTGATTAATTTTTTGTTTCAAACTCAAAGGATAAATTAACATTCTGAAAACTATTTTGTGGAAGATTCACAATTGTAAAAGGTCTTAGAATATTAAGTTTTATAAAGTAGTTTGTGGCATGGTTACAAGTCAGTTTGAAATAATATCACCTTGTAGGTCTAGCCACCTGCTCTTGTTTCCACGTACTTGATTAGAATGGCTGCCTGACTTGGACCAAGTGGGAATTCTGCCTGTTGTACATTCAGAGCATTTTTTAAGGATTTTTCACCTGGGGAATTGAACAGAGAATTATCTGTTTAGGTCTGTATGAATATGTATTCTACATCATGATCATATGCAGCATTCATGAGGACAGAAACACAGGTTGTGGTAGGAAGGATAAACTGTTTCTTCCTTTTCAGGACTTTCCTCAATCTGATATTTATAGTACAGAACCTTTTTGTTTGTTTGCTACACATTCTTATTTATCTTGTCTTTAACCTTGGCCCGATAAATAAATAAAAAAAAGAAAAAAAGAAAAAAAGAAATGGAAGTCCCTGTCCCTAGGAGCCTACACATTTAGTGTAGATACAGATAAAATCAGATACTTCTACAACATCTCATAAAACACATTCTCTTCATTAACTGCACCACTATTACAGACTAATACAGCAATAGATGTTAAATGAAACATTTCTAATGATCTTATATGTATTAAAATAAGTCATCTGCACCCATTGTGATTTTAGTGGCATAGCAGAAAAAATGAATGCAGTGGTGGCACAGGCACCAGAAAGTCATTAAGTAGTACAGTTCTGCCAGCTCTCTTATATACTTAGGATTGCTGGCTACACCCCTTTGCAGCTAGAATAAGCATTACAAGTAAAAAAAGAACATGTAGCTGCTGACAATCAGTAAGGCCTCAATGTTTACATATAAACATAATTCCTGGAAACACATCAAAATCTGAAAATATGGTTCTGTCTACTGATTCTATGCCTTTTTTTAATTTTTACACCACCACCACCCCCCGCCCCAATCTTTCTGAAGTGTTTTTAGGAGATCATTAATTTCCAGTGGTATTTCCTTCATTAGAAATAGAATCAATTATGTCTGTTTAGGTAAACCTCTTTCTATTTCACTTTACAGCTGTATGCAGTCCAGGCCTTACTGCATTTTGGCTGCTCCAGCACATCTTCCCCCCCATCCAATACAGGAAGCCATGAAGTCATCCTTTTTGTCGTTTTGGGAAGAAGAGCCCGTTATGTGCAAAGAATCATATGGACTTTTTTTAATTGCAGAAGTAGTACCAGACTGCAAAGTTTGCATCCCGACTTTCTTTCTTTTGGCATTGTTCGAGTCTGAGCCTTTTACAAAAATAGTCACACTCCTCAGAACCAGATTTCAGTCTTTCTTCCCTGGAACATGGGATTTCAAGTCAAGATCCTCTGCTGTTTAGAAAAACATGTTCAGTTTCTTCATATTCTTGCTCTTAACAGGCCACCTGTACCTCGTGTGCTGCGTTTCACTGCGGAGGGGTGATAGGTAACCTCTTGTAGCTTTACAGCGACATCTCCTGGCCTAATTGACCTGGAAACGTATCAGGGATTCCTCTTCTAGCGTGAAGGTCTTAGGTAGATTCAGCTATTTCACACAGTGGAGAGGCGGGATGCCATTTGAAAACCAATTCATTAACTGTGTTTAATTAGATAAGTGACATTGTCAACATGATCGTCGATTGCACACAAAAAAAAGTTAGAAATTTTTTCAGATGCTAAACACAATGGGTGTTCCTGATACTTTTTTTAAGAAGCACTTTTACTATATAAAAATATTTTCTTTTTCCCTCATTGTATATGAACAATCTACAATTTAAAAAAAATCACAATAGTTAAATCTACTGTAAAAGTAAAACATTTTTTCTAGTGTAATTAATCCAAGATGTTACATGTTAAAATAACAGGTAAAAGCATTTAAAACAGAATATGACTTTTTACATTGACAATTGTGTTTCATCCAAAATCTGAAAAAGCAAACATTTACATTACCAAATGCAACATAAAACTCTCCAGTCTGCCTAAGTTTCAAAGCCATGAAAAAAATATAGAAAAGTTAATGAAGAGAACAGAGTTTAACACATTTTGTGTCACTTGAGACAAAGGGAACAGCAAACTAATTGCCAGTCCAAGATTAATATTGTTGTACTTCTTTTAGACAGTCTTATGGAGTTATAGTTAAACCTTTCAGCCTCAGGTTATAATTTTGCTTTTTTGGAACACTATTGAGTATTCAGTAAACAGTTCCTTATATGAAAGATACTGACAGATGATGCATAAGACATAATCCAAACTCTTGGGAAAGACTCCCATTATTTCACCAGATCACAGATGTAAAGGTCAGTGCTTCGCTTAGGAGGGGATTACTTCAGGGTCTGTCTGCAACTTTGGAGTATTTTACTGCATAGCATACCCTGCTTTTGCATTGGACCTTGCTGGATTTTACTGATTAACCCTGAAACTGTACACTCCAGTGTACAATTGGAGATACATGCAGAGCCCAAAACTGCCATAACTGATGTCAATGGCAGTTTTCAGTGAAAACAGGCTCTACTCCTTTTACAGAAAGGCTTTGTTAGTTCAGAAAAGCAGTACTACAGATATATGCCCTTCTGAAGGCTGCAAAGTTTGGACAGTATAAGTAAGATGATGTACACAGTTTGCTGTTGCAAACATCTAATCACATATTGTCTAGTTCACAAATATACCAAAGATACCAAATAATTTATCTCATGCTGAAGTAAAAGAACATGTGCTCACAGTCTAAAATATGAGAATGCTTCCCCTCCTCAGGTGTTTAGACACTCACCACCTAAACAGCAGTGCACCTCTTGCTGTTTAAGTACTTGAGCCACGCAAACTAAACTAAGAGGAGATAATCTAAGGTAGCAATATACAGCAGATCCACAAGCTACCAACTCTCAATTTACAGAACGTAAATTTTATCAATACTTGTGTGTCCTTTGGAGTAAATAAGCATTCTTGCAAGGAGGAGAGTGGAAGTATACTGATTTCCAAAGCCTAAGTGGAAGACCAGTGTATCACAAAATCCCTAAAGAGGAAACAAAGTTAATTCACACAGGAATCAATAAAATGCTAGGGATTTATCCCTAGTTAAACCCTCTATTTTGTGGTTCCTGTTTGCTGTGAGATAATGAATCATCAGTAATAGAAGTGAGGGGAAACCGTATTTGTGCAGAAAAAAGGAAGCTTTCAGGCTGAAATTGATGGCCTCTTCCAAAATGAAGAATGCTGAGCAAAGGGCTTTCCGTGGCTTGTCCAGGAGGGCTGAGGGGAAGGGTGCTGTGGCAGAGGGTGGTGGGAAGCAGGTGGCTTTAATCCTGCTGCCTGCAGGAGCATTACTATCCAGGTAACTGTGTCCAAGGTCTTTATGGCGATGCTTCCTCCTGAACTCATCCCAGTCATGCAATCATGCAAAGCAAATTCAAACCTTTGTGAGAAGAATGCCTCAGAATAATTAAAATTGATGTTACAGGTGGTATTTTCATGTCCAGGGTTTAATCCGTATATTTTGTCTATACCCTGTGTACCCTTCCCAGGCACTTAGAAAGGCTTAGTTCTAGAATAGCAATGGAATTAACTCATATTGCTGAGTCTAAGGTATTTTGCTTTATGTTCTGCAGGCAATTCCATACTCTCCCAGTGAATTCCATATACATTTTCTATATAAATTTTGTTCAACAGAAGCAGGTCACCTATGTGTGGAAGTTGTAACTTCTCCTTGTAGTTTCTCAGTAGCCCACGTGAACACACTGTAAGACAGTCAATGCACTCTGAGTCTCTGACAGATCTCAGTGATAATGCTGGACTGTAATGAAAAATTAGATTTATCTGTTAACGGTACTGGTATTCTTTTTAATGAATTGCACTTGAAAGTAATAACACATTTTTTTAATGCCTTCTTCAAGATACCACACTTCCTCATGCTGCATTTGCAGCTTATTTCATTCAGGCCCAGTCATACAGAGGTTTCAGGCTGTAGCTATCTTCTCAAACATGTTTTAACTAGAGGTTCTTGTATTATTAAAAACATGTTATGTCCTGGACTTAGCTCAGCTCTTCTGGAAAGTTATCATCTGGAAGTCAGCCTGAGATCCAGCTGTGTCACATGGATTTTCCCTGTTTTCTGAAACAATCTGTTCCACTGCTTGTGAAGTTTCTGGGTCCTGAGAGCAGGGACTATCCAGCGTATCGCCACTGCTGTTGCAGTGAAGAGGGGAGGCCATGTCAGAGGGCTGATCCGAGGGTTTGCCTGAAGCGGGTGGCAGGGGGACAGACAGAGGAAGATTCATCATGTAGAACACATTGCCCAGACGTCGGGACACCTTTAAAGACAAAAGCACAATTGCAGTAATTGCTTCTTGAGGTAGCGTTAAGGCCATTAAACATCAAGGCTGACTTGTGTAGCAATGCCAGGGACATCCAGGAGATCCCAGCCACCTCAAAGGGTTATCAGTGATTAGCAAAAATGAAAAGAATATTTTCTTTTTTTTCCCTCTCATATTTTTCCAGGTTCTGGTTCTTGTGGAAGAAGCTTGGCAATACTCAGTTTGGGAAATGGTCCAGTGACTGAGCCTGGCAGCAGGCTCCTCTTGCTCTCTAGGTGCTGTAGCACCCATGGGACAGAGGGGAGGCAAACTGCCAGCCAGGAGCAGGGAAGGTGCTTTTAATGAGAGAAGGGTAAGAGAGAGCAAAGGGTTAAAGAAAATTAAAAGAACCAGGCAACAACAGAAACACACAGAGAGTTGATATTACTGATGAAATTAAGAGCAGAAAATTTTAAACATAAAGGGACAGCCTGTCTGTGAAACATGTATGATCATATTCCCCAAAAGGCTGTAGAAACCTCTGCTTGGTATGTTTTAAAAGCCAGGTTGAAGCAAAAGCAAGTGTGTATCAGAGCAGTTCTTACTAGCTGGGAAGGCAAAAGAAAAGTGAAACAGTTATGCTGTCAAACAGGTCTTTTCCATTTCCAAGGTCAGCCTAGTCTCCAGTGTTGTATCCTGACTCCACTTTGTCTCTCAAACTGTCAGTCCTAACCTCCCCTTAGTGTCTCCCCTACATGTTGTTATAACATGCAGAGAAGTGAAAGCAAACTATGCTGGAGTAATTTCTTTTCTCCTAATATTATGGTAGTTGCCTTATCAGTAAGAAAAAAGTGTGTTTCGGTTTGAAAAAAAATTCATTCTGTTAGCTTCTGACTCTTTCACATCTCTGTGACTTGCCATCTTGGCATACATTTAATGACCATACCTGAGAGCGGATTTTTAATGCTGGTCCGAGTTTTAATCCCATTGTATCCAGGAGATGTTCCTCTGTTAGTAGGGGGAGGGTTTCTCCATCAATAGCATGGTCTTTAAATACCTTATGAAATGATAGAACACATCATGATGTGCTAAAACAGACTTCATTGGTTATCTTTTATACTTAATCTTGAGGCATAGGCGATAAATAGAAGGAGGAAATAACAGTGCAACTATTTTATCTTATTTATCTCCTGACTGCAGCATGCGGTCTCTTGTTCAGGTCTGTGGGTATCAGTGTATTTGCAGGTAGTTTATTTACTTGTTCTTGGCAAGTGGCAACTTTGTACATTTCAATGTGGCTGTTTGTGGGTTTTTGTTTGCAACTTTGTAACACTTCAGTGATACTTTGTTGGGGTTTTTTGTTTGCAACTTTGTAACACTTCAGTGATACTTTGTTGGGTTGTTTGCAACTTTGTAACATTTCAGTGATACTTTGTTGGGGTTTTTGTTTGCAACTTTGTAACATTTCAATGATACTTTGTGGGGTTTTTGTTTGTAACTTTGTAACATTTCAATGATACTTTGTGGGGTTTTTGTTTGCTTAGGAGTTTTTTTTTTGTTTTTTTGGTTGGTTTTTTTTTTTCAGGAAGTGAGCAGCCTGCTACTGATGAAAGAAGAGTGTTGATCTTCTTAAGGCTTTACTAGGAACATGCAAGATTTCAACCTCTTTGCTTGTATTTCTAATGATACTTCATTTTTTCAAATGGAATGATGCCTCTAAGAGCTCAGGTGGGGTAGGATACCAATATTCAAGAATGAGAAATTGCTTTAATGTGCATAAAAATTCTTCAGGCCATGTGGAATGAAAAAAATAAGATACTTTTCTTATGCTGTTGTTTTTCTGCTGATCCTTCTGGTATTGTGTTGTTGCAGCAGAAATGCATGTAACCTCTCAGAGCATGGCTTCATAAGTTGAAGCACAATGAAAACTACTATTAAGTTTGTAACTTTGTGACAACCAATTAACCTTTAGCATTTACATTTGTCTGATGACCTTAAAATCTAAATTGTCCTAAAGACCCAAAATGTGATGAGTGTTTATTATCACCTGGCCATAATCTGAACAGCCTGGGAGGCTAACGATGAAGTTGTATACGTCATCAACTGTCCATTTGCGAATGTCTTCAACAGAAGAAATGTCTTCTCCGTTCAGGATCAGGCCATGTGCTCCTTTGAGGAGGAAATGCAAATGTTATGTTTGTAGAACTTTACTTGCAAATCAATAGGAAATGATTGCTAACATGAGAATTTTAACACTTGTCCAGAACCTAATATACTAACAGCACTGTGTAGTCACAGACAGATACAGGAGTCTTTGACACCAAAATCACCAGATAGTCAGTAGCAGCTTATCCTGGAGGGTTTTCTTTTGGTGACTTCTTTTGTTTACTGTTGGCACTGTATGTACCAGTCACTACGCACACAAGTCATTCTGCAGTATTTTCTCTAATGAGTACATTATCTGATGGTTTTTAGGTCCTACTGTTGTTTTAACTTGACTAATATTTATATTTCAGTAGAATGGAACCAAGCCTTTACTAGCTTATAGTGTCTACTGTGAGTTAGAAGGACATGCAGAAAAGTTGTGGGCAGAAGAGTGAAGTTATGTCACAATTTCATTCAGCTATTATGTTTATTTAAATTGAAATTCCTTTTGCAGACAGGAACTGAATACTTAATGTGCATTTTAGGGACATACTTTAGTGGTGGAATTGGCAGTGTTAGGTTTTCATTGGACTCGATGACCTTAAAGGTCTTTCCCAGCCTAAATGATTCTGTGATTCTGTGATTATATATTTTTCAGTGATATAGTAGATGATCCTGGACAAACACTCCAGCCTGTTCTCATTTCAGGTAATGGGAAGTTTTGCAGGGCTCATCCACTGGCACTGGTGCATTTAACAAAAGAGACAAAGCTTTAGAAACAGTAATTGGTGCACAGTGGCTGGAGAGGCCTGTGTCTTACATTCTGCTCTTGAGGAGGCCAAGTCTTAGGGTTAAGTTTGTTCTTAAATGAGTGCAACTTCTAAGGGGATTCCTTGTCCTGTTTGACAGACACAGGGATTATGGTCAGTAGATTGTGTGCTGTTACATTTCCTCCTGACCACCAGAAGGAGAGGATAGAATGTAATATGTTGAACAGAATTGTAGCGAACCTCAAAGTGCTGCTAACTTGACAGTTTAGGGGTGACAACTGTGTTGTCCCTAGGGACTGATATAAACACAAACACAGTATAGTGTATGGCATAAAGCATTGGAATAGTTAGGAAGCTGCTTTGTGACTTTTTGCTGTGTAATTGCATTGTCCTGCAAAATAAAGCACTGCAGCCTAAGGTTTCAGCACTGTTATGTCAGCAAACACAGTTCGCAGGTAGAAAAACCCACACTTTACCTTTGCTGACTTGGATTTACCAAGTATTACTATTTGCTGCATATGAATTCTACATTTAGTTGTCATGACTCTATCATACCAAAAATTTGCTTAAAACAGAGGGAAGAATTAAGAGTGCAAATCAATAATAATAAATTATATCAACACACCACTCTAACTAATCTGGAGACTTGACAAACCTGAAGGTAGCAATGGGTTGCTGGGTACGGGAAATCCATATGGTAATGTTGAGAATGGTATTGCAGAAGGGTACATGTACTTCTCATCAAAAGCAGCACAGGAACTATTAGATTCCTTCTCATTTGTGCTGCTGCAGTTGTTGGTTTCAGTAGACATTTCATGAGTAGCACAGTTTTTTCTCAAGCCTTGTTCAAACTCTTTACAGTTTTTGGCAACAGCAGATGGCTCAGTCTGGTTTTTTGTTTGTTCATGTTTGTTTGGTGTCTCCACCTCTGCTTCTTTCTTGTCTTCTTTCTCATCATCCACTGTAGCTGAAGTAGGGTCTGTAGTTTTGTCATCACCTTGGTTCTTTGTGCCATTGGCACTACAGTCTGCAGTTTTGTGATTTCCAGTTCTTCTCCCTGGTCGACGTCCCCTCTCCCTTTGCAAAGTGCTGACTGGAGGGTATGGGCTGGTTGCCATGAGCATAGCATTGCCATGAATTTCATCAATGGTGGTGCGATGAACGTATAAGTCGCTGGGAAGATGGCCTTCAGGTAGTCTGTGCCTGCCACGAAAAGCAATGGGACTAGCTGGCATGCCATGGTAAAGGAAAGGTGCTTCCAGACCCAGTAGTCCTTTCCGATGAACTTTCTCCATTTCTTTTTGCTGAAAAATAGCATTCATCTCCATTTCCATTCTGAAAGACACACAGGAGCACAGGCAGTTAGGGCAGCTCTGTTCCTTCATCACCTCTTTTTTACAGCAGCAGAATAAAACTCAGATAATTGAATAGGCAAGAGTACTGCTTTTCTTCTGTCTCCCCTGTATTGCTGTGTGTAAGAGGGCACAAACTGCAGATGGAGTGGCAAACCTGGCTAAATCTAATATGCTGCCAGTGAACTAAAAGGAAAAAAAAATATCTTCCACGTAATGCTTCTGGATAATATTTCAGACAAAGAAGTTATTTGTATATTGGCAATCCAGGCATTATTATGGTGATTATGCTCCCCTGGGATTTGGAAAATTGTCTCCAGGGACATAACAGTCAAAGACTAAAGAAGATAAGTGATTTATATTACCCATCAGAAAATTGTACAGAAAACTGCAAAATTGCAGTGATATTGTAAGCGATAAAGAACTAGAATTATATTGTCTATGGAACTTGTGCATATATTCAGAGTAAGCTAACGTTAAGTCTCTTGAGTAACTCTCCGTAGTACCTGGCACCTGAGCATGGCTCTGAGGGTGTGAAAGGGTGAGATTCTGGTAGTAAGTGCTCCACCATCTCCCTCCTGGTGGATCAAGCCAATGCTCCAGAGTCTGTGCCAGCTTCCTGCCTCTGGCATAGCAGGTAGAAGTGCTTACCAGTGAGATATGGAGAATTCAAGTAGTATGTGTCTCCATTGTACCAACCTTCACTAGCATCAGCTTTCTCTGGAGCCAAGCTAGTGACCAAAAGAAAAAACTATAGCTCCTAGAGCTCCACAGCTTCATGTGGAGCTGAGAGATGGCAAAAGTGAGCCAATCTACCAGACATAAACCAGAAACAGCTCAGTCTGCTGTCCTTGCTTTGATGAGCTTTCAGTGGGACTTCCGCACTGTTCTCTGGAAAAGGGGCTTGTGAGGGCAGACAAGTCTTTAACGTGCACCAAGATAGCTTTCTTAATAGTGCGGTGAGGACAACAGATCAGAGGGAGTCTGAGTTTTAGTCCTCTCATTAATGTAAAATTGTCAGGAAAACAGTTTGAGCTAAAGGTGTCTATTCAGATGATTGTTACGAGGAATTAGTTGATCACTCCATAACATTCAGAGCTTTTTTCTGCCCTGTTTTTGCCTTAGCAACAACCTCTGAACCATTAATTCTCTGCTTTCGGAGATCCAAGTGTGTTTTGTCTATGTACCATGTCCTTGTACCTCTTGCCTAATTGTCATTACTCACACACAGTTCTTGAGGTGGAGATACACAGCAAAGAGGGTTACATTCCTGAATATTCCTCCAGATAAGACAGCCTGCTTTTGTGAGAACCAGCAAGGTGGGGAATCACTGAGCTTTGGTATGAGGCAGAGTCCCTTGAAGAACAAAGATTTGGGCCCAGGTGCTCAGCAGCACAGCTGCACCAAGTGCAAGAGAATGGTTGCCAACACCTGATTTCTATAAAGGGTAAAGGGGTCATGTGGTGTAGCAAAAAATCAAAAATTGTGAGTATGGTGAAAGGTTATCTCATAGATTTAGGTTGGGGTGTCTTATGTTGAGGTTTTGGGGTTTTATTTTTTGTTAGGTTTTTTTTTTTTTTTTTTTTTTTTTTTTTTTTGTGGGTTGTTGGGGGTTTTTTTTCCTCCTCTCTCTCCCAGGTTTGGTGCACTGAAGAACAAGCCTGAGCAGGTAGGACTGGCTCTCATGTGGCTGAGGGTGTATGTGATGGCCATGCTGAATAATGGGCCATATATGATTTATTTAAAGAACAGTGTGCTCGTGCTTATCTGAGGAGGCCTTTATTGTTAACTTGAGGATGTACTAAATCCTTGAATGGGTGACATAAGGAGTGTGCTAATTGTCCAGGCACAAGGTTCCCTTGGGGTGCATGACTTTGGAGTGATCCCCCATGCACCTGGCGCTGCCGAATAAAGATAACCTCCGCTCACTCAAATATTGGTAACTGATTCTTTAAATCAATGCTTGCTGTTAGCTTTTACTGATTTTTCTCAGGGTTTTTACCATGTGACAAGAGCTATATGAAATGCATTGCTAATGTAAATCTTGTGCTTGGAGGAGTTCAGTAATCGACTGAAGAGCTAAAAAACTTCTGTTATGATTATTTTGAGATGCCTACTCAGATGTATTTGTTCTTTGCTTTTAGTCTCACTGTGTGAGGGGTGCTGCCACTCAGTACGGTGCTGAAGCCCAGTGCAGGAGTGCTTGAGGTTAGAGTTCTGCTATGGAAATGGTGTGGCTGTGAGGGAGGGCACTGGTGGCTACTTAACCAGCTACTGATTACGCTGAAACTGGTACAAATAACCAAATTCTCTGTACTTACCCTAACATTCAGACTATATTAAACTAGGAAAGCTGTCTACCCTGGTAGGGTGAAGGCACAGCTAATCATCCCAAGGGCCCAGCTCTGGTGTCTTAACATGTGTGTGATAATATACAGCTGTAAAGTTTGAATTCTTTTCTGACTTTTTGTAACTTCAGGGTGTTTAGATCCAGAGTTCAAGGGCTGGGGCTGAAGCCTGTATCTTGTTTGTTTCTTTAACCAAGCTGAGGGGCTTGTTTCTTTTCCTTGTGTTATTTTAGGGCTAAAAGCAGAATAGGGGCAAGGGGGAAGTTAGTAGCTTCAGGCCTTCAGAGACAACTAGGGGCTCTCTGCTTCCCTGGTTGACTTGAAAAAGTACCTTGATCACTGTAAATAAAAGCCTATAACACGTCTGTGACTTAATAATTTTCAGCTGCCTTTGCTGCCCTAATTCTGGCATGCACCTCAGAGCAAAGCTTACTATTGATTACCTGGCAATATTTTGCTTTTGAACCAGTTCCTGTCTTCTGGCCACAGCTTCCATGGATTCTGGTTGCAGAAAGCTGTATCCTTGAAGGGAGGGGGGGGAAAAAAAATCTTTAAAATTCACTAGTTTCCTCAAGTAAATGCACAAACTCCAAAGCAATGGAGAGACACTTTAAAAAGCTTATTAAGACTTGAATTATGTGCTTCACTAGGAAACTGATATGACTTCAAGTTAAATAGTATTTCTGCTCATTGCTTTGGTGAGAATATGTGGTAGAAATGTGAAGTCCAGCATCAGGTGTTTGTAGGATCAAATCTGTATTTAGGTATTATCCATAAAGGGAAGAGACAGCAGTGTGATTCTGTTTGGTGACCTATGTCTTTGAAGTACACATAGTTGCCCAGAAGATAATAACCAACAGTTAAGCAAAGCCAGCCTGCTCCTTCAAGACTGTTTTCAGCCTAGGTGCCATGTAATTTACAATTATAGATACTCTCTCAAGAGGAAATTATTTGAGATCTGCATTTGGGGGGGTTGGAAGCTGAAGCCAGAAAATCTTGTTTATGGATCTATGTGGCATCAATAATTTAATCACTCTTCTCAAAGAAGGAGCCTTAAGATATGACGTCTTTGTATAAAGTGATACGTAAATTTATGTGCAGCATGACGTGTTTGTCACAGTTGTGTTGCCATGCTGCAATACCCAGCTTTCTCCTTAGAGCTGTGCCCTGTAATTTTGAGCCTTTGTTAAAAGGACTTGTAGTTGCCCTACAGGAGTAAACTGGCATGTGATATTATGATTAAAGAATAGGATAGGTAAAGTGGTCTCTGAAAGCAACTCTTGCTCATGTATGAGCGTTGGCTAAATGTAGCAAGAAGCGTTGATTTGACTTGCTTCTTTAAGTGTGAAAATACAAAAAGAAAAGAAGACAACAGAATTGTGCAGATAATTTTGAAAGCAGTGTATTTTTAAAAAAGCTAAAATGGTTGTGTTTGGACTTAAATGGACACAGTTTAAAACATATAATAGGCAGAATGCTTCCTTTTAGTGAGACCATTTGTGCAAAGAAAATAAACTGTTACTGACTCTACCTATGGAAAAACTAGTAGGTGCAGTTTGCTTTCTCATTTAAATACTCTCACTTGTCAGGATGCAGAAAATGCTTCATTACCTGGGCCTGGGTAAATGCGGTTGGACAATATGTTTGGCATGTTTGCATGCTGTGGGACTGTGGGTCCGAGGTGGGACGCTATATGGATTTGTCTTGCATCAGCTGATGCCATCATTTCAGTTGAAGGCAACAGATCTCTGAGAGGAAAAAAATACATTCAAATATGCAAAGGACATTGTTTGGTTAAGAATAATCTAGGATCTTTATATACTCGGGTACAATACATGTACATTTATTCTTTAACTGCAGTAATATAATAGAGAAATGGTGCAAAATACCTGTCTACCAGTCGAGGCTCAAACTGGGAGGGAATCGCCTGCATTCTTTGCTGGCCTGCACCCATTAGTTGAGGGTTTACTGCCATCAGCTGATTTCTCATTAGCATCTCTTGCCGCTGCCGCAGTTCTGACACAAAACATATACAGTTCTGTTGCTAATGTAGTAAATTAGAATTAATTCTGTCTGCAGTATAACTTCACCAGATAAAATAGGGTGGTTTTTTCCCTCAAATGCCAGCATTTTAGTATGAGTTAGCAAATCACACTTTTTTTGTAATAACAGCAATTAAAAAAGTTTCCACTGCCACCTTAACAACTTTGTCTAAAAAATACAGATGTATACAATCAAACTGCAGTAAAAATAAACAGGATGTGCACAGTCAAGTATACAAAAGGACAATTTACAGTAATCCATATAACACTATGAGACAGAAGAGAACGGCCCTGAATGGTAAGTTCTCTGCTTCAGAACATTTTCATTTCTAATGCAGATTAATTTTTAGAAAAATCTTATTAGCTGGAACCTGTCTTGTCATGAGACAGCAGCTCTAGAAGGGAGAGCCTGCAGTGGTAAGCCAGAACATCACAACAACTAGCTATGGGTTTTGTTGCAGTTCCTCTGTGACCTTGACTCTTCTTCCAGGTGCTTAGCATCTCTTGATCAAATTCTGAATGCCAAGAATCCCCCATGTTAACTTTTAATTACATAAAGAAAAATGTTTCTCCAGTTACTCCTAAGGTGAATTTGAAATACTTCTTGAAGACCCTAAACCTGTTACTGGCTGTTTCCTGTACGTTGTACAAGTATTAGCAATCCTATAAACAAATGTGCAGTTAGATTTCTTCCTGCTTACCTCCTGCTGCCATGCCACTTGCTAATCTGTACAGGTGCTTTTCTTCTAGTGTTCCTTGTTCCCCCAGAATAGACATTTTTCTCATGTGATCTCGTGGAGTCATGCTGCAAGGAGACAGCAACCACTTTTATATTGTAAAGAACTGAACCAGCAGGCCCAAAGAAAAGAATAAGATATTCTACAATGTAAGAAACAGAGCAGGTGGTTGAAGCTATTTCTCAGATAAATGGTGGTAGTTCTGCCAGTCACAGCTGTACCTTTCAGTGTTTGAGGATTGTATTGGTTTCCATGTAGAAACTTTCAGTTTTCAAGATCATCTGGATGTTGCCCTTGTTTGTACTGAGGTGTTCAATGTCCTTGGGCCTTCCTGTGCAAGGAAAGTCAGTTGGAAAATACCAGTTGCTCAAAAGGACATAAATAAGCCAAAGGCTTTTGCCTGCAGCCCTGAGAACAGTGACATGTGCTCATACTTAGGAAGGCAGGTATCTTTGGTTTAACTTAGGGAATTGTAGTAGTTTGGAGCCCTGTCTACTGTAAACTAATTGAAACAGATGGGAAGAAATGATAGAAATAAGCTGTTCCAAATGATATCAGCCCCTTAAGACTGGCAAATGAAGTAAAAAAAAAAATAATTAAAGAACATGCTTTGTAGTTCAAAAACAGTGATCAAAGCACTGAGGCTCAGATTATCCATATAGGTACAGGTAAATAAAGCCAGAGGAGTAAAAATCTAGACTAAAAACTAGTAGATTACAAAGCGTCGCTGAATAGCTGTACTGTCACTGAGGTGGATTGCGTGAGAATTTCTAACTCTGTCCAAGGAGGAAGGTGACTAGATGACAAATGATCCTGATACTGGCGGATAAATAACCACAGTGTGTCCTGCTCAGGATTTCAGGGGGATGATCTACAGCAGGATTTTTTTGTGCAGATAGGTCATAAAGCAAATAAGGCCTGTAACCCATAGCCTGGATGTTTAAAAGCTATCCTGTGTGGGATGCTTTAAGTTGAGGGGTTGGCAGAGGGAGTAGGCTAGGCAGCATGGGCATCTGTACATTTGTTTCAAACTAGATTTGCACAGCAAAAGATGGGTTATTTTTTTTTTTTTTAAGTAAGTTGAAATTAAGGAGTTGAATTTTCTTCTCCATTAGCTCTGATGAAATGAATTCTTTCTCTCCTGAAAGAAGGAAGACTTGATGCTTAAGTGTTTTCATCCTTTAGGTAGAGAGTTACAGCTTCATGAGTTCTGTTGGCACTTGGTATAGATAGCAGTGAGGGATACTTTAGAAACATGAGGAGAGACACATAGAGAATCTACCAAAGCCAGAGAGAGCTCAAGTGAATCATGCCTTTCTGAATCTTTCCATGAAACTCGGCAAACAGGAATCATTGAGAAACAAGATCTAAGAAATACAGGACTGACTGATTGTGCTGCTAAGGGTCCTGTCTGCTGGGTCCAGTTTGGGATGTGAATCCCATGGCAAGGAAGTCATTGCTGACTAATTCCCTGACAGCAGCTGCCTTGCATTTTAGCTGTGTGCTGATGATTGCTGAATTCATGTTATTAATCACTCCATGAAGATGTGGCCTCTGAAGCACAGATGTCCAGAACCATCCAGGGCTTTGGGTGGTTCTGGCCATTTTATGGCTTACTTGTCAATTTGCCTTTAGCATGTTGTGATGATAATATTACATTAAAATGCCACTGTTCCCTGAGAACTCTGCCTACCTTTTGCTCAAGTCTTTCTCGTGTATTTTCACATTTATGCCAAACTTACTTTGCAGGCTGAAATATATCTTTATTTTTATACTATGTTGCCCCTGCTTCTAGCCTTAAAAGTCAATGCCTGTGATTAGCAGTATTGGCACAAAATCCAGCTATGGGACTAATTGTGTGTATGAGACCACTGTAAAGGCAGTGGTGGTGTACAAGTCTCAGTGAGATCAAACACAGCTTGGGATGTTGGCATTGTTGAGTACAAGATGGATCCAGTTGCCAAGTGGTTTGTTTCCCTTTAAACCAGTTACCTAGGATACAGAAATTCCTTAGGAATAGCAAGCAGAAACAACCAAAATTCCCTTTTTCACAACCAGTCCTTCTCCAAAACATAAACTTAAATTTTAAAAACTGTTCACTATCCAAAATCTGACAGCAGCTAAATCCTGTATTTTGTTACCAAATCCATTTATAATTCATTATAACTCCTTGTATTGCCTTTGACCTATCGACGAGTTATAAAAATTTTTAAGGGAAAGCTATCTATCTACTTCACATGCTTTAGGAATTTGCCATTTCCTTGGTATGGTGGAGGTACTTGGTCTCAGCCTCAAAATGAGTTTTTTAGTCATTTCAGCCATGCAAACTGAGAGTAGAAGCTATACTTGGACCGTGCCACTGGTGTTTCCTCAAAATAAAAAGTTCTTTACACTTGTAAATGCTATGCTCTGGGTTGGGGAAGATCCAGGTCTTCCTGGAAGCAGGCAAGCCCGTCAAATCCAAGAGCAGCACTATGTCCTTTGTTCTTGACATATGTATCTGAACATGTGCTGCTGGACATGTTTCCATTTGTGGTTTTTTAGGATACTTCAGACTTAAAGCGATTTAGGATGCTGGGTGCTTCATGAAGAGTATTTGAGCTGCCAAAGTGCTTCTGAGCTGCTAAAGCATTTTAAAGCTCAGTACTAAAGCGATTTAGTGCTGAACTAAACTTTACAGCAGCTCAAAAAAATAGATGGCAACTGGGATGATGGTATTTGCCATATTGTGTTGATCCAGTGAGCCATTTAGGTGGTTTTCCATCACAGATGAGTGACTGTGTATTAAATACTCTAGAAAACCAAGCTGCAATGTTAAACTGTGCTAACCTCCTTACAGCCTGGCCTCTGGTGCACCTCACTAGAGAATATGAAGCTGCAAAGCAACCAGCAGAGGTGCAGATACACATAATGGAAAAAATGGGAGGTTTTAAACATTTTATTATAGTAATTTTTTAAAAAAATATGTAAAAGCTACTATTAATACTAACAAAGGTTTGTCTGTCAGATGACCGACAAGCTGTACCACTTCTGCTTTTTAGGAACTGCCATAATTCTTCAATTCCATGTTTTAATCACAGTTGTGAATGCACTTCATTCTGGGGAAGCTGTCCCTGTGTGGGGGAAAAGATGTTCAAGTAAGACTTTTCTTTATCAGGCCTACCTAGAACTTCTATACTCTCCACTAAAATCATACCTGTGACTAAAATTATAGATACAACCTTAAAGTGTAGAATCATGGAAAACCTAGCGGGAAGGGACCCATCTATTCTGACCCAAATCTACCACCACACCATAGGGTTGCTATATACCATGCCTGTTCTGACAGAAATCTATCAACAATCAAATGGCAGTAAGTGTGCTTATAAACCAGTAGCATCAGTATTACTGTGGTATTCTCTGTATAGTTTGTGCAGTTCCCAAAACAAAACTGGATTTTATGTTGGATGTGAAGTATGTTATACTGTTGGTTGACAGGTAGTCTCTCACACTGCCTCCTTTCAGAGCTGGAGCAGAAACTGTTTAAGAACTTAAAATCCTTATTTTTAAAAGTGATGTTTACTTTTAATGCATTTTCACACAGTGCAGGGTACCAAATACACAGCACCCAAAGTGGAGTTGATATGTGTTTGATAGATTGTTATCTATTAGATGACTAAAATGCATAGAGCATCACTTCAGGCAACATTTATTGCTTCAGGCAATGTGCATCACGTAAGCAGCTTATCTCTGCAAAGGTAGATTAAGTGGTCTGTTGGCTTGAGATGGAAAAGATATAGTATTGAAAAAATCATGGAATAACATGACTTGAAAGTTCATTGGTATCTTCTTTCACTAAAACTGTAGCTTACTGTTTCTGCCGACCTGGTTTTTGAATCATCATGAGCCAAAAGGAAGGTTTGATTTCTTAATGAAGTTTTTGCTGGAGTTGCTTCATGAAGTCATTCTGGTTTGGTTTTGTTTTTGTTTTTTTATTGGTGTGCCGGTCAATCCTATCTAGCTTATCTTTGATTTCTTCTCAGATACATAAAAATAACTCTGGTATCTGTAGTAAAAATGTTGAGATGTTATTTCCACCAGAATTCTAATCTACTTTCCCAAGTTGAATGGCATAATATCAGTCTGGTTTAAATTTAACTTAAAGGACACATTTTATATGTATGTGTTACCTGCATTAAATCACTTATTTCCCTGAATTTCTTGTTCAGGGAGGCTTCCAATTGATCAGGTAGGATAAATAGATAGCTGCTTAACCTAATATAAAGTCTTGTATGCAACTGTGTCAGGAGGAGATACTGAACTTGACTGATCTACGTTATTCCATTTGGAAAAATAACTTTTTTTATTACTTAGCTGGGGTTCTGACTTCCAGGTCAAATTTACGGTACTCGAGGTTCATACTGTTTTCATAACTAGCATATTGGAAACCATCATCAGCAAAAAATATATCTCCAAGGGAACAGGGAAAGTATACTTCTGATGGATATATTAACTGGGATTTGAGAGTAGCTCAAACTCTTGCAGCAAGGTTCATATGAATTCATACACACCAGCTGTCCAGCGTTACCTTCATATCTGGCTCTTCTCTGATCCTATTGCACAAATCCTGGCTGTACAGCACATTACAGGGATGAAGACAAGTTAATCTCTACCTTTAGAGTCTTACCCTTAGCAAACCCTTCTTGGCAGCAGGCAGAACCACTCACCCAGTACTAATTCTGTCTCAATTTATTAGATGAGAAGTGGCAAGACACTAACTTCATGAACCAGAAGCATTTGCAGATCTAATCATGCTATATGCAATTTCAAAATGTCTGCAACAGTCTATGTGTCTATTAATTGCACTGGCAAAATACAGTGTAGTATACTAAGTTATGTATAATATAGACTTGTTGGAAGACGTTGGGGTTTTTTTAGTTAAATGCATTAAGATTTCAATAGCTAATACTATTTTTATTTACATAAAACACATGGAATTAGCATTTTTTAAAAAAGTAACATTTAGTATACCTTTGCTGTGGCTCCACAGACTGTTTGGAAGAAGCTGAGTATTGTTTAAAATCCTCAGGTAAATCTGTGTCAGAGAAATCAGTTAAGCATAATATAAATATGTATACATGCTTATGAGTGAAATACATGAATAAACTCATATATTGTCTCATTCTCATTTCCATTAGCTCCCTTCTCGGAAAAAGCTCTCCTGATCACTTGAGAAATCAGGTGGTGTTTTAAAAAATAGATAGACATTCCAGTTAACAACATTAGAATATTAATAATATTGTAGTATCCAGGGTTTGTGCCCTAAACCTGTGCTAAGAGTCATAAAGCTAGAGATTGTACTTATTCAAGAACCCACAGTCAGCAAAATAAATGACTTTTGGAAAGCAAGAAAGCAATTATACCAACATTATGTCATACAGGAGCATGAAATACATCTTCTTAATTGGGCTAAGGTACCATTGGAGAGGCTGTAGGGCTAAATTCTAATCCTAGATACGTGGGCACAGACTGTTCAGAGACTGAGATTAGAGCATAATCCTAAAACTGGATTGAGAACAATACATTCCCTAAAGAAAGGAAAATAACTATTTATACTGTATGTCCACTAGTAGAGTTCGCATTGCATGCCTTTACACTGAAATGAAGACATGAATGTTTTACCGCTCTTGCAAGATTGCAAGCAGCAGGGTTTTTTTGTTTTGTTTTTTTTTTTTTTTTTCTTTGTAAACACTGGTTTCAGGAAGAAATGAAGACTTAGTATTGGCAAACTCAGTCTTTCAGGAACCCAGTTAGGTTCATAATGGAAGTTCATCTTTTTCCTCACTGGAATGTCTGGGGGCAAGGGGAAACTTATTCCTGTGTGCCACTAAGACAACAGTCAGCCTGATGCATTGACTAAAACCAAAGGCGGAGATGCATTATGCTGAGCACGAACACACGGCAAGAGCCCTCAAAGCCTACAGATGGTGAAGGAAAAAGAAGCAGACCTGCCATGCAGCATGGCATTGGAAGCATATAGATACAGGGCAGTAAGCAGCTGAGGTGGGAATTGTGCTTAGTTCTTCTCCCTCTCAGCTCAGTGCTGTAGCCACAGGGCTGGTTTCTGCAGAACCGTAGTGCTAATGTTATTCATTTGTTATTTGTGGCAGCACCCAAAGGCTCCAGCTGTGACCACAGCGAGTGTTTTAACTATGCCTTTTAAAAACTTAAGTCGAATAACTAAGCAAGGACTAACAAAAATAGTAGTTGTAGCAGAGAAAGCATGTGCATGCACAGGTGTGCATAACATGGTACACCCACCCTGTATCCTGACAAACTGGTACATGGAGAAGTGGTTTACAAGGGATGGGTTCTCTATTACATTGGTTGTATACACAGAGATAGAAGCATCATGTAATTTATTTTCCTTGTGGATTTATTTCATAATTAGGGATGACATTTGAAACATTATCTTCTTGTCTGATACTTTGAGAAGCCTGAAAATTGCAAAGTGTGGCATAAGTGGGATCAGTTAAAGGGAAACTAAATTATTTTCTTACTTTTTAAGTACTTAAAAATCCTTTTTTTTTTTTTTTTAAAAAACTGGAAATAGAAGTCTTGGGATGGAAAGCTTTCTGATGATCGGAAAGCGATGCTGGTATTTCCAAATGAAATGCAGTTGAATTTTCATGGCATTTGTGTCTCTTTAAGATGAAATGCTAGTGCAAATGACAACACTCCCAGTTCCAAAAGAAACCAGGTAGTGGAAAGAGGAACATGTTTTAGGAAGGCTATTTAAAACTATCTATATTTAATAACTCTTACTTAGGTAAAGCTCACTTAGTTAGCCAGTGAAGTCAGCCAGAAACTTCACTGGCTAACTAAGAGTTTGAATCTAGAAAACTTGTACTGAATCCTCAGTACCTCCCTGCTTCAGTTAGGATATTAAATATTGCAGCAGTATCCCTCAGACTTCCCAAAATCCTCTAATAAAACAGAAAACTGTATTTGATCTATCTTATACCACTAAGGTAAAACGGGATGGTGTGGGGTTTCATCATTAATTGTTTCAGGTTAGCTTGCTTTATTACAAAGCCAAAGGCAGCACACACTCATCTTAAAAAACATTTACAGGTATGTTAAATATGTATCTAAATCACAGATATCAGATACTAAAACCACTGTTATTTTCCAAACTCATATGAAGTCACAAGTTCTAATACAAACCTTTTCCCCTTGTGAGATTAACCTGTGAAATTACAAACCCAATCCTGTAAACAGACTCAGAAATCAGTAATTTGAACAGACTGAACGTATTCAGCCCCAGTTTGAAGGATCAGATCATGATAAAATATTTAAGTTGGGATTTCCCCTCTGTCTCGCTCTTTCCAGATCTCTGGGGCACTGGGGAGATAATGGAAATTCACATACTCTGTAGCCGAGGATCTTGCCATTCTAGCTCGAAAGGCAATAAAACAGTGCCCAAGCTTTTCTCAGTTTACACTTAATATTCAGGTAATAACAAGACATAAGGAACCCTCAACACATTATGATGTTATTTTTACAAAATACATCACAGTGCATACATTGGTTTTCCACAACAGTGCTAGCACCAGGGTTTGTTGCAATGACTATGCACACCAGCAAAAATTTAATTAGGTAAAACTTATGTAGGTACATCAGACTAAACCAGCCAAATATATGTGTGATGATAGCCTTAATTCTGATTGCACGCTGGTTTAGAAAATCCACTGTTCCAGGAAGTATCCATAAAATATTGAGGTTTTTCTGTTGTACTTTAAAAAGGTAAACACAAAGATTAAGCTATATTATTAACAACCAGTGAAATCTTACAAGTATTTTGTTAGTTAGACAAGACAATGGGACACTTGTGCATATATATATATAAAGCAACTCAATCTGTATCCAAAGTTTTCCAGAAAAACGCTGAATACACAATTACAAGCCTTCCTAAAGTAAAATCCTCCATTTGTGAAATAAATCTTTAAATGTTTCTAAAATTATCAAGTTTGTCATAAAAAAAATACAGTAAGCAGGATTATTTACCCAGAAGAGTACATATAGCAGTTTGCTGAGAAATCAGAACTTCCCAACTTTACTCTCTGCAGTCCAGTGGTGCTTTTAAAGAAAAACACCATGAAGAAGTCTGCATTGATCTGCACTGTTTCTATTGTGAGATAAGTCTTTCCTATCAAAATCTGAAGTCATACACCTCTTGGTATTGCTTAGCAGGTGTTGCACCACCATTTATGTAAAAAACTAGCACGCTTTATTTTACGTATACTTACATCTATTGTGAAGACCTTAGTTTTGGGCAAAATGAAGACACAGTGAACATCCAGGAGTATGTGTCTTCACTGGAAGTCTTCCTTCCAAGCTGCCGCAGTAATGTGATTGGCAGCTTTTAAAACACATCAAGATTAACGTGTCAAAAACTGCCTTAACTAACGCTGACTTTACTTTAAATACAATTTGAATTTATCTTGATTACCCCTCATCCCTGCTTCTAAGCCCTACCCACTCTGACATCACAAGCTCTTCTCCAATACCATCCCCTAACAAGGCTGTAAAAACATAATTACAAGAAGAGCACTACACTGATCTGATAAACCTATTTCACATTTAACCTGCTAAGCTGTTGTTAGCTTTTAAGATGCTTGATGCATTCACTTAAAATCTTCCTGTTCCAACAAGAAATATAAGAGAAGGTTAACAAGTTGCCTAGCTCTCACACACTGTGTTACCTATTTATGCTGATTTTTGGAGAGGGTTTAAATCTGACTGTTGGCAAACTGTTACCCCAGAACACTGTTATCCCAGAATTGTGTATCCGATTGGATTGGGGGGAACTAGAAGATGGAAATCCTGTTAAGCATATTGTGAGGCTAACACAGGGATCAGATGGTTATACTGCTCAAGCTGGCAATTTACTCTTTAATTCTCACTGCCAGTGAGTTAGCTCTCAGAGTGAATGCCTAGTAAACGGCAGATCTTAAAAATGCCGGGGAGTGCTTCTAATATCCATGTCAGCTGATGGACAGCAGGGTTGAAGTTTGTTAACCTCTTATTCACCTGCCTAATATTAATCAAGTACTTGCTGTAAGAACAAAAAATTGCCCCTTATCCTCTCAAATGCTCAGATGCTCTCAATGCTTAAACCTGGAGAAAATGGACTCATTCCTATTGAAAATCGTTCTCATGGAAGTGTTATTATTATCAAAGGGGTGTAATTCTGTTTCTCCTTACTGAAAACAAACTATTTCGTAATAATGTAACACAAAATAGAGATATAATATCTAACGTGGGATTATTTTGGATTTTTTTTCAAGTGACTGACTATTTTTGTTGTAAATGCTATCATGGCTAATTTCTTGCTGTCTGGGCCTTCTTTATAAAGAAAAAAATCACACCTAGAATTCTTGTTTAAAAATATATTTCAATACTTGGCTTTAAAAATAATTGTAGGACTTCCTTTAAAAAATAATTAGAAACCAGCTAAAATAACCTAAGAATAATTTTTATGACATTGTCCAAATTGTTGCATGTGTAGGCAGACAAGGAACTGAAGGAGCATTCTAGACTTAAAGGTAGTTTTCAGCTTGGGTTCAGTCTGCTTTGTCTGTAACTGCCTACAGAAACCTGTGACTTGAAATGTAATGAATAGATACAGTCTTGAAAAAAAATTACTCTGCTGGGATTTTTCGAGATTGCCTCAGTGAGGCTGAAGCAAATGCTTTGTAAATACAGGGTTGCCCAAATAAATTAGAAGTAAATTCTTGCATCAGCATCCATTTTTTTGTCAGATGTTTTAGTCCATGTGAATCACACTTCAGGAAAACAACAAAAAGTTCAATACCAGGAAAAATTACTTCCTGAGGTAGAAGCAAGCCCAGCAATATGATAAGGATATATATTTATTTTTTCCTGTTTTACCTAATGAGGGAAGTTTGGAGAGAGAGCACACGACTTTCAGGACCCCTGGTATTTAGCCTTTGGTTTCTGGCACAGAAGCAGGATTGTTGTGTGCTGTAGTGACGTGTGACAACCACAATTCCTAAAGATGCTTTAATGGTTCCTCTCCAGAGAAGATCTAGTACTTCCTGACTGGATTTCACAGGCTTCAGGCAGGGGTGTGTTTCAAATCATGCAGTGGTCTGCCTGTCACTCAGCAGTCGATACAAAAAATGGCAGAGTGGCAATGGCGGGAAAGAGAGTGACGTAGGAGACAAGTTATGAACAGAACAAAGTAATGTAGAGTGTATCAAATGGGCCTCAGTCTGTCAATTAGCATCACTGTTATCTGAGATGGTTTAGGACAGTGTAGTCCCACTTTATCCTGTTTGCAGAGAGGAATGTGTGAGTGGGGAAACACCGACACTCAGATTCCTCTGTCCAAAGGGGATAACTGTAGCCTGACAGCTCCCACTCGGTATCTGGTGTTTGTAATCTGAGCTACTGACACTAGATAAATGTTAATGCGAAAGATGGAGCTGAAGTCCACACCACCTTCTGTATGCTCTTACCCAGACTTACAGCTTGGGGTTACCTCTACGGCAAGCAGTGAAGAAGTCCCAAAACTGGGATTTGATCCATCCAGTATAGGATGCCTCAAGAGAGCATCATTTCATCATAGGCTACAAGGAATTGGAAGAGCATTGCCAAAAACCCAACAGTTTTTGGCAGTTTATGTACTATTCTAAAGCTGAATTAAGAATGAGGAGACTCTTTCTCAATTAATTTCAAAAGCAATGTAAACTACATCACATCTTTTACAATTTTTGAAGTACCAGAGTGGGTTATCACTGTGAATTCAGCTCCATGCACTAAGGTAGATATCGCGTTAATGTTGTCACTAGACTTTTTGTCAGCACTGATTTGGGTCAGAACTTCCTTTGTTCCCTTTTGACAAAATCAATGACAGACATGGCTCAGGTAGTGGGATTTTATCTCCAGATATGTAAGGCAAAAAATTGTATTAGACCATTTTATTGCAAGTTCAAAAATTATGTTGTTTGCCAGAATGTAACGCTGGAATGGATTTGTATAAGTAGAAGAGAACCTGCTAAACTAGAGTCTAAGCAGGTTTTAATCCACTGTTTCTGAACACTGTCACAAGTGAGGAATCTGTGAGTGATAATCCTAATGTCATTTTATGAAGTTCACTGAAGCAAGATACACTTCAGTGGAGACTTATTTCTGTATACTGGAATGAACCAGACTGATACAGAACTTGGTAAATGACTTATCACAGATCACCCCATCTTTTTCCAAAATGAAATCTGTGTTCAGGCTAATTAAATTCTTTAGCTAAACCTCACTGCATTCCAGGTTTCCCCCAAAAGGTCTAAATCAGGAGTGCCACAAGCACAAGTATGGAAAGGGTGGTCTGATGGATGGGTTAGGAAGTCTGTCACTGGTAGACTGGAAATTGCAAGAATGAGCTTGAACAAGAAGTGGTGTTCTGGATTCTAGAGTTCTGGGCGTAGAAACAACCACCAGACTATACAGTGACACAGCTGGCTTAGAAACACACAGGATCTTGCCTTTGGGTCTACTCACAAGAAACTGAAAAGTAACCAGAGAAGGGAATGGGCAAAGCTGTGTGTCAGTGCCACTGTAATCTTCTGATGTCCTGGGTATGCAGAATGTCCTTTAAGCTATACCACTCCTTAGGAGTTATTTTTTTTTCCCCAATCCTCAGCCTTTTGCTTGGTTGCAGGGTAGGTGCTCTAGTTCCTGCCTGAGTTGCAAGACATGCTGAAGAGGGAAGTGCCCAACTTTGGTGTTCATCTTTACTAAATACGTACTGACAAGGTCAGCAAATACTCACTGGAAAGGTAACAGGTTGCAACATAAGTGGCTGTTCAATGGGAAAGCATTACATTTACCACAGCTCTTGAGAGAAGTTTGGAGAGACTAGGTTGTTTACACAGCTGTCCCATTCCCAGTAGAAATCTGAGAATTAATCAGAGAGAACTGGACCCAAGCAGGGACAAAGCTGAAGCTACTAAATTTTACTTAGCATGGCTGATCTCAATTTAAAAGCCAATGAGTGACTGTGAGAGATTAAATACGGCTAACCATGAAGTTCCTTTGAAAATTAAATTGACCAAGCATTGTATGTTGGAAGATGACTGGATTTATGTGTCCCTGAATCAAAATGGTTGGAAAGGTCTGGATTTAAAACCGTACAAGTTGAATTTTTAAATGTTCGGCTAACGGTATCAAACAAGACTGAGATGTTTTGGTCAAAACTGTCAAACTGGCCACATGCTGAAAGAGCAAATCAGTTGGTAAAATTATATTACCATTTCCATGCACACACACCAGAGGTAACGGAAGCTGCACTCTGCCATGTTGGTGTCATCTATAGAATTTCACTCTGGATGTGCCTTTTTACATTGGAGTAATAATTAACAAAGCAAATGACAATGTACCACTTATTATCTTTAATTGAACCATTTTAGGCCAGACATGTTTTCATATTTGCTTGTTTGGCAATTTTTTCATTAGCCTGTGTATGTATTTAAGGTATTTTTGGATGTGGAAAGGCAAATTATGACTGCGCTGCTATCACATTAAAAAAACCCTGTTGAGTAAATGCTCTTTTTTTTTTTTAACTAACTTTTGAAATAACAGCTAGAAATACAGGGACTCAGATGCTGTCATTTAGGATGAACCTAAAAATGCTTTATAACCAGCTCATCCCCATAAAGTTGCGCTCTCTGGAAACACATATTCAGGTTGAAGTTCCACAGAAGGCAATGGGGAGTTTTGCTGAACTATCCAGACCCATTGTACCAGATGGTACCATATGGAAGTAACACTGATCCTTGGACTCTGTTGATTTTTAATTAGGTTTCTAGTAATTAATATAGTTTGCAGGCCTTGCATGAACTCTGCAGGTTACCCATTCACATAAATGATTAACTGGAAAGGGATTAATTCTGGCATAAGTTCAACCAAAAAGAATTTTCCAGCCTGAAAATCTTCTCTATCAGACTAATATGTTGTAATAGAGAATTAAACATTGTTCCTATTTGTGTAGCTCCATTTAAGAAAGTGTAAGTCATTATCAGAGTGTGAAAAATATCTGCATTGTGGAAATAAATACACATTTGCAGTGATGGACCTATTAGTCATGCTTTTTATGGAAATCAAAATGCCTATTCCATATGACAGAATAGCTGGGAAAATCTACTTATCATTGCTATTATTTTGACTTTTTAAAAAAGAATACATTTTAGAATTCTACAGTTCATGTCTAGCAGCTCGTACTGGTATATGCAGGGCTGTAATTCTTATAACTATAAATCAGGGGCAGCCATACATCTCTGCTCACAACCTGTTCGTTCAGCACATGCACTTGCTGGATTGTCCTGCCAAGTGTGCAGCCCTTTCAGCTTGGGCAGAGCCCGCCTTTGCATGCTAGCACCACAGTTTCATAACATTAATTTTTATTACATTTTAAAGAGTAGAAGTACAGTGAAACGTCAAAATGTTCCTCAAACTTTCCACCCATGAAAAGTCTGAGTTTAGGGGACTGTTTGAGGTCACTCGGAGGTATATGCATTTCTGAATGCAAGGTTTTAGCTGTTTCCCTATGTTCTCAGTGCCTCTTCAAACCCCTTCTGTGATCCATCTATGGTTGTACATAAATACAGAATTGAGGGAGTTGGATTTAGTTTTCATAACCCAGTCAAATGTGTTTTAAACAGCTGCCTCAGGAACTACTGTAGGCTGATGGGCTATTAAAATCAGAAGGTGGAATATTTATTTTGTGGGAAATGATGGGGATACTTGAATACTTTGGACCAAATTGAATCCTCAGGCATGCATATATCTCAGTGTAGGGAAGTCTGGAATTAATTTGCTCCAGGGAAATATTTCTATGTGGCACAATAATTTTGGAGAGTATAAGAATGTGTGGAAAATAGTGTTTATCCAGGTGGCAGCACACTGTTGAACTCTACCTGGAAGCCTAAGCTATGCTTCCCAGCCTAGGTTCTGCAGAGTACTTCCCAATAGTGAGTGCAGCTGCATCTATTCATTCATCCTTGGGGAACTGTCTTTCCAGCCCATCTTGTGTGCAGTCTCTTCTGAAGGATTTTGTGTAGACCTAAAGCTGCTCTGTGAATTGCCTGGATGTAAAGAGAGTCAACATCAAATTAGTGAATGATACAGATGTTGTGGCACTAGCAACATACCACCAGTGCCAGCTGAAGGCTTCTCAGCTATGTAAGCACGTCTGAATTTTGCTGCCTCACTTACAAGGGCTTAGAACTGGGTCAGAAGATGGAGGGATGAGAGAGAGGATGGGCAGAGCTGTGGAGGGTATGGTTTGATGCACGTGGCTGGGCAAGATGAGGGCAGGGTACCTGGTGCTGCAGCAGGCCACTCTTCCCCTATCCTGACTCAGCAGCAGCTCCTGGCACATGTATTCTGAGTCAGCACAGCCCAAGAGCAAGTCACCTGGCACTGGCAATGTCAGACACACGGCAATAAGTGTTTTTCCACCCCCAGCAATTTCTTGGCCCATGCAACTGCCCGCTTCACCTAGGCAGCCTGCAACAAATTGAGCCAAGCAAGAGAAGCCCATGGAGGCTGCTGTAGGCAGTGGCAATCACACAGAAAGGAGAAACGCAGCAGCAGAGATGCATGCTAAGGAAAGAGAGAATGAATAACATGGCAGTGATTCAGTCTCCTTTTCCCACAGAGAGAACAGTGGCCTCACTAGGTGTGAGCAAAGCAGGGGAAGGGAACTGCCTTAGAAGCAAACAAGGGTCAGTGTGTTCCTACATGCTGCAGGACTTGGAATATTAAATATTCCTAGCAGATAAATATCCAAATCATTGCATTCTATATAAATATTGAACCAAGTGCCTCCCTGGTATAGCTGCAATGATTGTGCGACAGCAAGGATGGGTTTAGTCCAGTGTGTTTAGATTCTGTATTATTTTAACCATGTACTTCGGGTTTTGTTTTCCTTTAATGGATAATAAGGGCCCTCCAAAACAGAGTTGCTACTTTGCTTGGGTTTCATCAAAAGAGACACCACTAAAGGGAGAGGAAATCCCCAAAATGATACTCAGTGATTAAGTACATAGAATATAGGATTTCAGTGTTTGCAAATCCTTTTTTTCAAATGAACTTGTGGCACTAATCCTCTAATGGCATTATTTCTTTGGAATATATGCCGGATTAAGGAGTCACAATGAGGCAAAGTACAAAAATCCACATTAATCTCTCACTGGGGAATGCTGTGTGGGATGCACCTTTAACTATGTTGTTCCAAAATTGGTTCTGTTCCTAACCTTGCCCCAGGTCTGCGCAGAGGGAAGAGTAGATATAAACAAGTGTGACACTGAGCACTTGGCAGATGGTCACAAACCATTTAACTGGATAGAAAGGGGAAGGCGTTTATTATTTTTAAACTCCAAAAGCTAAGCCTGTCCTGTGCTGCCCATGACGTACTGCCAGAAGCAGATGCACAGGTCTGCAAGGCAGGAGCAGGACACATGTTCAGAAGGATGCCCTGGGGGAGACAGCAACCGACACAGCAAGGCCCGGTCTATCTGCTAACAGGGGCATGGCTTGGCCTGGCTGGCAAGATATATTGCATATTCACAGCACAGCCTGGATCTGTTGCAAAGTAATGTTTCAGCCCAGCGCAGCCACCTCACTCCAGTTATGCTGCTTTGTTTTGGGATAATCCTGCTGTCCCCTCTTCCCTCATAGATACTGTAAAAAAGATAAAGATTTGCTTTCTAGGAAGAGGAAACTAGGTCACTGCAAAACTATAAAACTACCTTTCCCTTCTCACCGGATTACAGGATGCTGTCATGGTGCCATGAGGTATTTTCACTATCGTTCAGCAGCTTAAAATGGTGAAAGAATTTCTGAATGGACAACACATCACCTAATATACTGATGTCAGAGCATCCACGTTAGTCCAGCCTAACCACTGTAATTGGTGTTTAACATGCTTAAGGATTTCTCCAGTTCCAGGGAGTGGAGTTTATAGAGTGGAGATACATCGAGTGTCTTGGGCCAGCAGAGCCTGGCGCACATTCACAAATATGGGTTGCTTTGCCTCTTGTTTCATCCCTGGCTGCTCTGTTAATCACAAGAAGTGGAAAAGAGCTGTCAAATTCAATGAGGTCCTTACCATCAGAAATGCTTCGGATTTTCAGTAGTCTGCATAGCTGAGATTCCTGAACACTGTGAGGTGAATTAGCACACAGGGAGGTGATCTTTCCCAGTGGATGCAGGTCTGTAGTGAGATGCTGTTTTCAGAAACAGGGACAGAACAGCCTCTGCTGGTGTCAAAAACCCCTAAAACCAACTTGGAGATCCTTTCTGCTTGGGAATATGAATGTGTCCTGCATTTCTTCAGGGAAAGATGGTGCATCACAGTGATTTTGCACATTTTTTTTCTACTGTAAATGTTTCCTAGCATGGTACTTCTCATCGGCAGGAGGATTTTCCTGATATTTTTTTCTCTTAATCTTACCCTGTTTGGTCACAGCAGCACCCTGTGCCTCATTCCACCCTGTCTGAATCACTTGTACACTGACACACTGAGTCAAGCCTGTCCTTGTGGCTGGTGCCTGCTCAGCTACTTTCAAAGCAGTCATTAGTTTTGTTTACCAGCTTTATCATTCCCCACCAAAAGCACTCCAGTTTGCATATGTCTTTAGTGTATACATATAGGTGGATCGTCCCTTGTATTTAAGGAAGCATAAATTATACTGCAACAGTGCAGACAAAGGTGAGCAGGTAATAAGGGAAATGGAATTTGCTGCATCAGGGGAGACAAGAAGAGTTTGCTTGGTTTAGCTTACAAAAGTGAAGACCTCATAGATTAAAAATAATCATCAAAATGAAAGAGATTCAGCATAGCCAGCCATGAGTATGTTTAAATTAGAAATTGTAACATTTGCCATCACGGAGATCAGATTCCAGGGCAGACAGACAAAAAAAGTGTGGTGAAGTCTGATGTATGCATACGATGTATCAAATTATTGCATTGTAATGTGTCATACTGTTGCCCACAAGCAGGTTGTGTGGGATGATGCAGTATGACCTCTCTTCTCATGTCTCCTTGCCCTAAAATGAACAGGAGCGCGCTAGTCTTCTTGCATTCCTTTTTCTTACTGAACTATGCAACATCCTGCTGACAGCATGGCTTTGCTCAGCCTCCAGCAGTATCTCTGACCAGTATGGACAAAAGGGGTGGGAAAACAAAGAGCTTTTCTTCAGGTAGTCCTGTAACCTGATCTATAAGGTGACTCAGCCTCTTTTAACAACAGCTGTTTCAGAGCCATGCAGTGGTTAGGTGCGGTACTGAAGGCTGTGCTGCCACTTCCTGATTTCTGCCTTGTGAGGGGTCTGAGCTGTGGTATGATCAGAGCACTTAAATGGACTTGCCAAACTTCCCCCAAAAAAGACAGGCCAGGGACAGCAAGCTGACAGCAGAAGACAGTGCAGGGGAACAGAGGCATCAGGGAAGAGCCCACAAACCCCTTGTGCAGAGCTGCTGCTATCAAACTGATGAAGACAGAAACTCTTGAAAGAAAACTATGTGGAAAGTCCTATTAGGGAAAAAAGTGAGGCTTTGTTTGCATATTATGGCTTTCTTCTCCTGCAAGCCCTGAAAGCGCTGTAAAACCTGAAAGAGATCTTCAAGTGTAACAATGGAAAAGACAGGTATGTTTCTTTACCTCTTTAAAATAATACCTCTCCACAGCACGAAAGCACAGCCAGAGTAACCAGCATTGCTTTCCAGCTCAGTAAATGTGCATATACACCTATGTGCATTGTTTTGTATAATTTTTGTACTTATAAGAAATACTGCTGTGACAGGCTATTAAGAGCAGGACTTTAAACAATTCACCAGCTTTTTGTAAGTGCTCTGCCCATGAACACTTGTATTATGGCAGGTAACTTCCAATACAATATGAAAATTTACATACATATATATATATATCTCAGTATGTATACCCGCATTTATGTATACACACACATGCAATAAAAGTAAGTTTATATAAAAACTGCATTTGCTTTATATTGACATTTTCCCCGACCCAGCTTTTGCTATAATAATGTGAAAACTATCTGTGCCAGTCATAGGGTTTCTGATACTTCTTCACGTGTTTTGTTTTTCTGGGAAGTTGATGCCAGTGACATTCTATACAACTGACAATTATTAAGATGATCAAGGTCATGCACTCTATGGATGACAGCAAATTGTGGAATGAGTTCTGTGTGTGAGGCTGTATGGGGGAAGTCGGGGGGGAGCCTGTGGGAGTACACAAATCCATTCACGAGCTCTGGTCTGTTGCAGGATTGAGGTCTGAGCATGGGTCATTCCCCCTACGGTCAACGGCACGCAGTAGGACTTATACATATCTTTTCTACATAGTCTTGACAAAGCAAAAGTCAATGAATGCCTGCTTAGTTTTTATGACTGCTCCAGTAATAACATGTGTGTGCAGGTGAATGCTAGACTTAAAACTAAAGAAAGAGCATTAAAGTAATGTTTAGAGAAAACCAAAGCAGCTTCAGAATCTCCAGATGATGCTATAGCTTGTGTAGCATAAACAGAAATGAGGAAAGACCGTGTATAAATTGTAGAGTCAAACTTTACCTGTGAATTAGTCATTGAAACTGAGGTCACTAGTACTGAATTGATCCAAACAAGCTATCTGGGGGGCTTGTTTTCTTCCAGCAGTGGCACACTCCCAGTGTTCATAGCTATGATACCTGGCTGGTTTTAGCACTATTACTTTAGCTTTGCTCTAAGGTTAATGGAGTTTTGTTTGCATGTTCCACCCTGAGCTTGGGAGCATGTGACATTATTCAGGCAAGGATGTCCTTGTACTCCCTGATGCACACCACCTCTTCTCACCTTCCTGGCTGGCCTTTGCTGTGAAGAATCACTTTGGTGTCAAACTTGACCCTCAGAACGGGGATATCTCAGCCTTCCTTCTTTAATGTGGCCACAAGACTGTGAACCAAACCTGGGGATTAAGTGACAGGGGAAGCAGCAGGTTAGCCTGCTTCAGCGCTCAGTGGCCAGGTGAGGTGGCCTTAGGGACAGTCTGCATTAACAAGGCAGCAGGGAGTGGTACTTGTACCATTGAGAACTAGGACCACTGACTGCTGTGCTAATACTGAGCATTAACAGTTCCTTTTGAATGAGGAAAAATTAATTCAGAGTCTGGTCTACTTAACAGTGGTTTTCTGATATTAGCATGGAGGGAATGGTAGGAAATTCTCGATGTTACTAAAACTAATTCTTTCTATGTCTGCTTATCTCCTGAAAGATGACGTGCAGAGCTGCCAAGATAAGCATGAGGAGGACATCACAGAGAGTTCCCCATTTGACTTTGTTATAAAACGGTTCCAAGGGAAGGGGTCCTCTCCTGGAAAAAGAAAAGAGCAGCCTTCAGCTATTAGAAAATTCTTCAGGGGCTTTGACTTTGGGAAATCTGAAGGCAAGGACAGAAGGGAAATCAAAGAACCAGAAATAAACCACTCTGAAGCTGATGATCAGAGTGAGAAGCAAGATCTCTCTGTAGAAGGTAATGCTGGTACAGTAGCGAAATACATGTGCATGTGTATATATTTTAATTTCATAGAAAATTAGTTGCTTTTTTTGCTAGCCAAAATCCTGTATTTTGCTGCCTACAGTTTAGCCTTTAGACAGGATTTGCTTCTGACTGGAACATTATCAAGTATGTACCCTCTAATTTGATAGGTGCCAAGCAAGGAGTAAGATCCAGGTTGCTGAGGAGGGATAAAACTTTTGGGTCCCCTCTTCCTTGATCTCCAGTGTGAGAGGTCAGCGCTGGAGTCAGCTCTTTAGTTGCAGAACTTATTTGGTTTCAAAGTCAAGCTTTGAGCAGTAGCTTGGCTTGTATTTAAGGTCAGTTCTCTGTCCACCCTGCTGCTAAAGCAATCTGAAGACAACAAGAGCAGATGTTTCCTACCACTTGACACTGGTGAGGGGGAGGGGAAGGGAATAGAAATTCATCATGTATGTTGTTTTGCACACATAAGCGTAATCTTTACAGCCACACCAGAGGAAATGAAGCTATTTTTAAAAAGGAGGTGGAAGGTGAGGCTTAGAACCCCATCCTTTGTCCTAAGAGTTTTGGGTAGGTTTGGGAAAACAACAGGAGGACAGCTACTGAGAGTAGGATTGTGATTTTGTGTGATTTTTGGCTGCTTTCTTCCAGCTATAGGCATTAGGTGAAATTGCTAACTTGTTAAAGAGTTTAGCAATAAACGTAAATGCAATTTTCCTTGCTGTACAAACTGCATGGAAGAAGCAGCTAAGTGGGGGATGCTTTGCAAAGCCAAGAAAAGCAGGAACTGCCTTACATAATGTCTGAAAATGAACATAGTCTGTCACGAAGGAAGCAGCAGGTTCACCACACAATTGCAGGGCTACTTGGTGCTAACAGATCAAGTACAGACTGAACTGCAGCAGTGTGGCTACAGTGCAGGCACACGGAGCTGGTTATACAGCTTGTGCATCCAGAATAGCTGCAGTTCCGAGTTTGCAGTGAATTTCATGTCCTTGAACTGGCGGTGCAAGCATCCGAAGTCACTGGCATAAGGTAGCATGGAGATGTGCAACATCTCACTCTGCATCAGGAGCTTTGTACTGATCTGATCTATAGTGATCTTATCACTCAAGTTATTGGTCCACACTGATCAACAACAGACCCTGGTTTAGTGACAGATTTAGTTCGTTTCTCTTCACCTGACAGCCACAGACAGGTTTTACACATTGTGTTGGTAGCAGAAGTAACCAGAGCCCTGTTTCTTTGTTACTCAGATGGACTTTCACATCTAATTTCTGCAGCGGAGTCACCATCTGGTGAGCAGAGATTTATCCAGTTCATGCAGAAACTGGGAAAGGAACCCAACAGCAAGAATCTGGATGTAAATAATTGTGCTTTAAGTGCAGCAGATGTAACAGAGCTGGGTAAACACACATTTTATTCAACTAGACGTTTCATACCTTTCTTTATTTTTTATTTGTCTGTTCAGTTATTCACTCTCCTCTTTTCCCTTCCGTGTCTTTTATACAGGCCTGGTTTTATTTAACATTTCAGCTGGTGGTCCCAGAGAAATGTTAATTAATAAATTATATAAATTATGTAATATACATAAATATACAGGCAGATGATTGAAGCAGATGAATGTCCTTACACTCAAACTACAGATAAGAAAACTGAGGTACAAATTATCATGGCTTGATAACGCTGTATTGGTTGTAGAAAGCATCTCTGTATTAAGATGTGTTGACATCCAGGGTGTGCCAATAACATGCAAAGAGAATACACTATTTCTTTTGGTGTTTTGTTTTTTTTTTTACAGCTTCTCTACTGCCATTTCTTCCAGATCTGGAAGAGATCAGCCTGTCCTGGAATGGTTGTGTTGGTGGGAATTTGAAAGCTCTCACTGTACATCTTCATCATGTGAACCTGTTAAAAGTCCTTCGACTTAACAACTGCAGGCTGACAGCTGAGGATGTCACCTCCTTAGGTACAGGATTTCATTTGCATTTACTTCCAGACAGCTTGTGTCTAATGTAATCCATCTCATCTCTTCCTACATCCTACTCTTGCTGCTTGCACACTGGGCAATGTGAACTCCCGCTGTGACAGTAGAAAGAACTTGGGCTTATGAATGACCTTATACACTTGAGTAGATCTGCTGAGTTCATTCCTCAGGGTATGAAGCTTTCATGTTCAGAAGGGAACAGAATTCAGTCCTATTTGCAGGAAAGCATGCTTTCAGTTTGGTTTAGTATTTCTTTGACTAGGTTTGATATCTAATGGTAGACAGAACTGAAACAGTCAGTCATAACAGGGTCAGCTTAGGTCTTCATGCTGCAGGACAGATGAGTACTCATCACAAAAGATGATGGTCTTTTGGAGGAGATAAAACCAGAAGAGCTGCCTTGGAGCTTTACGACTTGTTTTTGCAAGTCTGGGAGAAGCTTATTTCTCTGTGTACTTTTTTGTTTGGAGTACCTGCAACCCTGCTTTCTGCAAAACATGAGATTTAAAGGTTTTAAAGGTGGTGTTATGTGCTCAGATTCTGATGCTAAGTTACTTACCTCTGGGCCTGGAGTTTTCTCGGGTGAGTCTGTGATATGGATCTAGAAGGGCAAACTCAATCAACTAGAATTATAAAAACTACTGCTTATTTTGCAAATTCTAAAAACCACTCTGCGTTATAAAGCTGGGGGTTATGTCATTCATATCCAGGCTTTTTCCAGGAAAGCTTCAGAAATAAAATTATATATATGGTGGTAGCTCAAAAGTCAATCATGCTATCTGGCGAGGAGGAAAAATGCATCTTTACAAAAGCTGGTGAAAATAATTGGTCTGTTTCTCATGAGGGTAAAATCTATGTTTCATTTCCTATTTTTTTTTTCAAATTTATTTCATTATTTTTCAAACCTTTTTCTCATACTTCTTTTTTTCTCTTCATTTTTATTGGTTATATTTCAAATGTATTTATTCTGCCTGTTCTTCTGTGCTGTTTCTTTTCCCCTTCTGGCTTAGCCTCTGCTGAGACAGACAGAAAACTCATCGTAGGACTTGAATTTGCCATCAATATGTGATGCCCTTGACGTGTGGAATAGCAACAGTCTGTTTGCATTGATTTTGCCTGCGATTTTGGAAATAGCATGTATATTTAGGCCAATATGCCTGTCTATGTCCACATCTATCTGTGGAAATGTGGCCACATGTAGCACATTCTGCTTAGAAATCAATGCTGCAAATATAACCATAATATTAACCTCTCCTGTGTGATTGCTCAGAGCTGGGACTGTGAGAGTTGGTAGGAAGCCATTCCTGGAGTTAGTCCTTTATTTATCTTCTGGGTGGAAAATGTGTCTGGAATGCTAGTTCCCATGTCAAACAGACACAGGCTATGCTGCAAAGGCAAACTTCTCAACCGTGGAGCATTGCTCAGTATTCAAGATTGAGGCATTATGTTAAAATAAATGCAAAAATGGAAGTTAAGGAATGTCCTTTTCTCTCAAACCTCAATATTCACTCTACAACAACAGAAATAATTGTATTTCTATTATGAATATTTTGTGAATAATTAATTATGAAAACACACAGACATGAAATGGTTTTATTACCAAATTACAATTCTCAATTATTAGGTTGATGACAAGACTTTAGATCAAAAATTTGTGTATGACACTTTGAAATTGCATTTGCATATGGTCCAATCTTGGGAATGAGTTTATGCAAACAGACATCTGCCTCCCTCTACAAAGGAAGCTGGGAAGATGGATTTTACTTTAGTGGGATGTTAGTATTACAAAGAAACATTAACACAGTTCACATTGGCAGGTGCGTCAAGCCTGGAAAAGGCTAATTTTTCTGAATATAATCAAAATCAGTGCTGTCTGCCTTGAAATCATAGGGAAGCTAGTCCGGGTCAAAGCAATGCTCATCTGGACTCCTTATTAAATGAACCAGAAATTCCTGTCAGAAATTAAACTTTTTTGTTTCAGAAATAGTTGTGAGCAGACTTCTTTCATCCCCTCCAAAATGACCTGCAGAGGATGTTGGAAGTTTGCCAAATAAAATAGAGCAGAACTATACAGGACAGTAAATTCAGACTTGTCACTTGTATTGATTTCCCCATAGACTAGACTTTCTGGGTCCTGGCACAGGTCTACAATGATGGCCAAGCAGTCTGATGAGGATTTGGGAACCTGGATCAGTTTCAGGTCTGTGTGTACTGTGACAATGACTTGTGGTCTGTATTGGTCCTTTGACAAGGTGAGAATTTATACAACATTCCTGCAGTAGCAGCAATTCATGGCATACACCAATTTTCCTGGCAAGCCATTCGAAGTATAATAATTTGAGAATTAAGTGGCTAACCTTCCTCTTTAATATATTCCAAACCCATATTTTTGTCTTGCACTGAAATTGATACCTAGAATTAATCATCTTAGATTTCTGTTACAGGAGAGGCATTTGAAATTGTTTCTCAACTTGAAGAACTGGATTTATCATGGAACAGTAACATAGGTGGAAAACTGTCACTCCTGACAAAAAAACTCCAGAAAGGATGCAAGTTAAAACTTCTGAAAATTACAGACTGTAACCTGACGGCAAAGGATGGAGAATCCCTTGGTATGTGTATCCATCTAGCTGGACTGACACTGGCTTCACAGAAATGTAACTACCTAGATGATGGCTGTTTTAAGCTACATATTAGTGGAAAGTTAATTGATTTCAGGCCCCGCATTACAACGGTGTTTACTACACAGTCTTGGGATTTCATGCACTTTCTTCCAAAGAGAAAGTTGTTCTCTCTAATCATGTGAGGTGGGCTTGAGAAGAATAGGTGGATCTAAACCACAGTCTGGGTGTCTCGGTGGTCCAGGGTTGCTGGATCCTTTAAGACCCTGGGCAAGTCATGTGTGCCAGAATTTCCAACATTGATTGCTTAAAATTAAGCAGCTGAATATGTAGTTAGCCATGGGATAGGAAAGAAGGTCTGAGGGATGGGGATTTAGGTTGAGTTGGCAACCACTGGCCACCCCTCCCCTCTTTCCTCTCACCATAGCTTAATCCTGTGTGGTCTTTTTATCTGATTCTGTGTTTTAAAAGATATTTTTTTCCCCTAAAGAGAAGCCCCCGTGCTCTCATCTCCACTGCAGGAGATGGCCCATATGCAACATACAGCCCTATCTCTCTTCATTGAAAATCTTTCTTTCTGTTTGTATTCCTGCTTTTTATTCCCATGTATTTTTCTAACTGTTTGTGTTTTTTCACCTTTATTTTCATACAGATTTTTTACTGATTTTATTGATTCCTATCCAATCTTTGTTTTGCTGTATTTTTTTGGTAGAACAGGAACTCAGGAAGTTTAAACCACACACATGGACAAACCCAGCCTACCTCTTCCTGTTTGTCACGGTGCTATATTTTTCCAGGGCTCATCTGTATGTATTCCATTTACCAATTCTGGTTTTCTTTCCCTTTTTTCCTAGCTGAAATTCTAAGTGTCATCCCCAGCCTCGAAGTATTAGATCTCTCTATCAACAAACATATCGGCTGCAGCATGAAGGTTATTGCTCAGGATCTGAAAAATGTACCAGGCTTGAAAGAGTTAAACTTACACATGTGTGGATTAAAGCAAGACAGCCTCCAGGGCTTAGGTTAGACTTTACGTTCAGACGGACTTTTATTCTGAATAAATTGTACATCTGAAAACCATTTAAGAAAGGCAATGAGGTGGGATTTTGCTGATGGTTTGGCAGTATTAATGGGCAATCATTACTTGCTGTTTGAGGACTGATAAAAGACTACAGAGATTTTCAGCAGAAGTAGCATTTATCTTCCCTGAGTTTAAGCATGTGAAAGTCGGTGGGGAGAGTCACCCTCCACCCCATTTATCTGAGACACATCTTAGGGCAGATTAATAGCTCTCTGGACATGCTTCTTCTCTCCCTAGACAGAACATAGACGAGGGCATAGACAGGCTAGCTAACTTTTAACAAGTTAATCCTGCTTTCAGAGAAAAATCCAAATTTACCATTATCACTCAATGAGTGTCCAGTGAATCCATATGAAATGGGCTTTTATCTGTGTCTCTCCCTGGTGGAGGTCTTATCCATAGGATAAAACAACTGGCACTAACTAGCACATCCAGTAGTAATTTCAGCAAAAGGCTGAGGATTGAATGGATCTAGGGGATGAGCTGTCCTCACCTTCACCTGCTCTTTTAGAGAAGGAAGGAGTTGCATAGATGAGGAAGCTTTGCAGTATCACTCTGTCTGCTGTGATTATATGCTGAAGCCTAGTCTAAGAGCTTTGCTGGCAATACTTTGTGCAAACTTTGATGTTAAAGTAAATAAAAGCTAAAGTCATGACCTGTGCTATTGCAGCAGCTGGTGACCAACATGCTCCCTTTTCCATTTCAGACACTGCTTTACAGCACCTTGCAGAGCTAAGAAAATTAGACATATCGTGTAACAAAGAGACTGGTGGTGGCTTTAAAGACTCAACAGCTCATTTGGCCAGCTTGAAAAATCTTGAAGTCCTTGATCTCCACCAGTGCTGTGTAACAGAAGAGGACATGACCGTTTTGTGTAAGGACATGTTGAGGAAATCCATTAAGAATCTAGGTTTTTACTTCTGAAAATATCTCAAAGGCGTAAGAGATTCTGCCTAACCTTGTCTAGCAGGTCTCAGTACTTTTTTCACTAGGCAGTTCTGCAAGTGCAGTGTGCAGGATAGCCTGCTTGATCAATATGGAATTTTTTTTTTGTTGCTGAATCGAAGGAAATCTCATAGTGTCTGATCCTGTGTGGAATTAAGCACCTGAATCCACCATGATTCAGACCCATGGTGGGAATATAGAAACTGCTAGCAAGCACGCTTTTTTTGATAATCAGTAATTTTGCAAATAGCCAGGGACAGTTCCCCTGCTGGTATAAATTAGCATGGATCCAAGGTGCATATGTGCATGTAAACGTACTGCCTAAAATTCACTTAGTGAACTATACGTCAAATAGAGTGATGTTAGGAGGTCTTGCGTTGCTGCTGCTGTATGCTTTATAGAAAATCTGAAGACTACAGGCTCTGGTTTGATTTGGTCCAACTCATAAACAGTGTTAGGAAGAAAAAGAAATTTCCCATTTAATCAGTGAGACAGTTTATTTTTCTGTGTGCATTATCGTAACTTTTTGGCATTGGTTCTTACTCTGTAGTACAACAAAAATTCCCATGACTCAAAGCCTATATTGCCCACATATCATTTTCCATCATGATAAAGAAGGTAATCTGAAAAGCTGCTGCTGAAGCATTGGGAAATATTAACCATTACTAATAGCAATCATGTTTTATTTTTAATTTATTGACTAATAGAGAGTAATAACATTAATACAAAGGAGTTTCAGCCAGCAGTGAAGACATTTGGAAATAACCCCCATCTCATTTAATGTTAAATTCCCTACCTCATTTAGAAATTTTCAACAGGAAGCAGTGTTCTGACAACCTTCCACAGAGTAAGTAATACCTAATTTCTTAAACATTCTTACTGAAAATGGCATGGCTATTTATGGACTAAAACATTACTCACCATAAATTTGAGTGTCAAAACTTGGCCTTGACTTTTGGATTGATTTATAAAGAAAAGAAATTATGTCAGGGAAATGTACAACTACATATTTTTTCTGGATCAGTGACTGTCTAATAACTATTTCATGTTTTTGTAGCCCAGGTGATACCTTTACTCTCCAGTCTTCAAGAGCTGAATTTATCCTCGAATAAAAATGTAGGAGTTTCATCTGATCCTCTTCTGGGCAGGCTCAGGTTTTTACCAAAGTTGAAATCTGTGGCCATCAGCAACTGTGGTTTAGGCGAACAGTCGTTTTCATCACTAGGTAGGAATGGGTTTTTTTAAGGGTGTCTCTTTGTGGGACAAAGCGTTTCGCTTTGGCTGAGCTCCAAAGATCATGGTTACACCATACCACAGTCCCAAGTGAAACAGCCTGTGATGAAACCAGTGCTCCATGGGACCTGGTTGCAAGGGAAAACCATTGTCTGTCTTCCCTCATTATACCTGACTGGATTAAGTCCTTTTAGTCTTTTGTTTGACAGCAATCTTCTGTATGCTCACTAATTTTGGAAGAGAAAGGAAAGCATGCTATCATTTTATGCTGTAATTACAGTTTTGTTTTAACACTGCATTTGCAGTTTAGTTAGGTAAAGTTTTGACCGAAGGTTTTTCATCGCACTGCAGCTGAAAGTTTCAGTAGAAACTTTCTGGGATGGAGTTAAGCAATGGGCAATGGAGGAACTGAAGCAAAGGCTGCAGTAGTAGATAAGATACTGTGCAGCCATGAAGAAAAGTCCAACAGGATACATAAATTCAGCCTCTTTTACCTACTTAATTGCAAATCTCAGTGGATTAACAGCTACGCTGTCCCTTTGATAGGCATCTGATGGCACACAAAAATCTAAGTACAAAGGGATCTGTTAGTTACTGTGGTTTATGCAACTATAATATATTTTGTGCTGTTTAGTAGTGACATTGAAACCTGTAGTAAAACTTGACTGCTTTCAGCAAGCAGTAACAGGCTAAACTGGTATGAGTTCCCTGCAGGAAGAGTACTATATTTATATCATTACAATTATGTAAGAGTGACATCATGGAAATCAGTGTTGTCAAAAGGCACAGACTATTTCACCTTGCACGGTGAGTTCACAGCAAAAAAATTCTCTTTACATTGATATAAAATGATTTGAAACAAGCTATTGAATTAAATTGACTGCAGTGGGACAAGACCAAGCCAATAAAAAGACAGGCATGAAACCCCTCCACAGAGTCCTTAAAGATTCCATAGGCAGGCCCTTCTTATATTCTTTTGTCTGGCTTTTACTAGGATAAAATAAGTCATACTAAGCCCAAGTAGGCAGCCTGTGAGGAGCCTATTTACAGGTGAATTGCCGGTGAGGTGTCTGTTGAGGCTGCGTTGTTTTCTCTTAGTAAGCAGAAGTTGCTGGTTTTAATCTTTTCAGCTGAGGCTGCCCTTCACCTTCCTGAACTGGAGATATTAGACCTTTCTTGGAATAAGTGCGTTGGTGGGAACCTAAAGCTGCTTTTGGGAGCTCTAAAGCATGCAACGGAGATTCAAGTGTTAAGACTGAGCAGCTGTAACTTGGTGGCTGAAGATTTGGCACTTCTAAGTACGTATAACATGGTATTTACTAGCAGTCAAGGAGCCCAGGGCATTTAGACCACAATTCAGAAGGGACTTGTTCCATGGGCTGAGCACGTTTTTGCATACATCAAATGAAAAGATGGAAAATACAGCAGTATTTTTCCCAGAAAGGGTTTTCATTTTGCTGAAGTCTGTGTCCCCTGTACAAGCACAGTGCAAAAGCTGAAAAGGATAAAATGCAAAGAATCTTCTAGCAGTTTTATCTATTAACACAAAAAAGCAGCACTTAGAAAATGTAAGGCTTGCATCTGTTTTTTATATCAGATATTTAAAGCTGCCTCTGAGAAGTTTTATTTTCCTTCGTTGCTGGTTTTGGGTTCAGTAGAAAATGTATGTGCTGACAGCCAGTAATACAGGCACTACCAGCTCTCAGCCCATCAGGTGTGTTTCTGGAGTCAAACTATTGTGGGAGAATTAAAACAGAAGTATTTTCGCCCACCTCTTAGCAGCTGCTGAGAAATACTGGAAAATGGGAACCTGACGAAGAAATAAATTCTAGGATCTTTTAAAAAAACTGTTTATTTTATAATCTTCCTTGTGATTCTGTGGGCCTGACTCATGGGTTTTGAGTGTCTGAGATTGGCAATAGCTGTGCAGCAGCTATTAAGGCGCTGTAATCTGAAGGCTGGTGAGATGAAGCCTGAACGTTTTTGGCTTTACAAACATCACCCTTCATGGGTGTCTCCTTTGCCAATCATATGTTAAGGATCCCAGTTCGCTTTAGGGTATACTGGGCCCATTACCCTCCCACAGTGAGAGGTGGCTGCTGTAATACTGCCATCTCAACTAACTTAGCTTTCCTCTTTCTAAATCTCCCTGTGTAAAGACTATCTGCCTATTTTAATTGGTGCTTGATATACCCTCCTTCCAATGGCTCAAAGGTTTGCAGGTTGCCATACAATTTTAACCTGATACTTCTGTTTCCTTTGGTCACCTATGTTTTAAATGTGGTACACTCCTTCAGCTGTGATAAAAGTCTTTCTGTGATCAACAGCAATTTTACATTGCTGAGTGGAATCTTGCTGTTTGACTACTGAAAAGCTGTAAATAATATAGTATTAAAATACTACTCTTCTTACTTACAAGCTTTTAAAGCAATTGCCAGCATGTATTAGTTGTGTTTGTGTCTGTCATTTCTTGCAGCATTACTGACGCAGGATGGCCATCTAGCCAGATTACGGAAGCTGGATTTGAGTTACAATAACAACATCTCTGACGAAGGGTGGGTCACTTTCTGTCAAGGCTTAGCAGTATTCAAAGAACTCTCAGAGCTGGATGTCAGTCTTCGCCCATCGTCCCGCCGTGGCTGTGGGACATGGTTCAGCGAGTTGTTAGCAGCACTGACAAAGCTGCCTGCCTTGGCAGAGCTGGGGCTGCAAAGATGGGTCCTTTCAGAATCCCAGCGGAAACGGTTGGAAAGCTTTAATCAAGACAACAAAAGAAACATTCGTTTTGACTGTTGACGGAGGTTGAAGGTTTCTGGAAGGCCTTTCACAAGCAGCACATGAACCAAGTATTTTGTGTCCCTGACTTGGAAGACTGCTGATTTTTTAGTAATCTCGTCTCATAAGAGCTCATGAAATAGTTCTACAGTTACATAAAAATGGTTATTTAACCTTCTGGATAATTCCATTTAATAACATACTCTTTCAGATTCTCTGGGCCATGCTTACACTACTGTATATGCTTCATCTTCATGTTGCAAGTACTGCAATGACTGTCAAAAGAGCAATGATGATTTCAGATGGACACACTGCAGGTCTGCCAGTGGAGGGAAGTGGCTGGGGGTGTGCTAATGCAGGTGGGTGGGCAGCAGGAGTGTGGCCTCGTGTATATAAGGAAAATGCCTCTAATGTGAAAATACTTGAAACCTCTGTTTTAAATTTTAGTTTCTTCTCCCCCAAAACTTTTGCCTTTTCATGAATGCATTAAATCTACATAATTCTGAGATTTGGAAAGTATCCCAACAATTCAGGATTGTGTAATAGTCCAGTAAAGAGAATACAGAAGGAGCTGTTCTGACTCTGCTCTGGCCCTCGATGCCATCTCATAGTGTAGATGAGTCCTGTCAGCATAAAATCAAGGTAAGAAACCTTGTTTTTGTTGTTGTGTGGTATCTTTGCATGTCTCGGGCAAGGTTAGATCAGAGACATGTCCTGTGTGGCAGGTTAGATCAGAAACATGTCCTGCTACCTTAGCAAGGATTTTTGACAAAAAGCAATCCATAAGCATGCTGAATAAAGCTATGCATAGGCTTCAGGATGCTTCAGGGATGTTCCTTTTCATCCTGAGCTGTTTCGGCCTTACCCAGAACGAGCTTTCCATATAGACTCTTTTATGACATGAAACACAAAACTGGACTTCCAGGTCTAAGACTCTCATCTAGAGCGTTATGGAAGCCAGTAGGAGTCCCCGCAGTGCATTCATGCTTCCTGCATTCAGGATTAATCCGTTAACTTTCTCAACACCTTGTGACATAGACAATGTTCTTATCCTTACCCTAAAGATGAAGGAAATAAGCAGTCTGTTACTCAAAGCCATGAGGCAGCTTCTAGCTAAGAGTGCAGCATCCTGCTCTGTGCTCAAGGCTTGTTAGAAAAAACGTCAACTTGGGACATGTAAGCGGCTCCTTATTTTTTTTCTTTGATAATTTCATGTTTGGCATTTTATTGTATGTGCTTACATAGAGCCAAATTCTGGCATAGTCATTTGTGTCGTGGAGCATGTTAACCCACACGTGAGCTCAAACGCTGCAGTGGATTATTCGTTGGTAAGGTATTTTAGGAAGTAAAGATATTAGATCTGCCCACTGAGTGAGGAGTCTTAGAGAAATCCTGAGGCAGCTTGAGGGATAAAGTACTGCTCAATTAGCTCTGAGTATATCTACGTGCTGCAACGGTCTCCTGGAGGAGAGGCAACAGGATCATTCAGTAGCACTTTCCTAACTTGTTAAGACCTCTCTCAGCAAGTTCTCCCATGCAGGTGCAGATCAATATTCAGCTTTCAGTCCCAGTGACCCTTCCAGCATCAGCTTCTCACTGGTGAAGGTTATAACCTGCAGCTGACCATGCTGTGCTGATGCCTCTTGATTGCTTAATCCATGATTTCATGTGAGGGTCTCCATGGACTTCCTGGTTTGAGTTTCAGTTCCACTCAGAATGTGCGCTTGACTCCCCCAGCTCTGAGAAATTTGATATGAATTGGAGTGTATTGGTCAGAGGTAGCCTGGGATTGCTGCTGTGTGGGATCAGTTATTTTCTACGGAGATCCTCAACCTCTGAAATGAAGCAGAGCCCCTGTTTCATACAGGGCTAACAAGAAAGACTTTCAAGCAGTGTCTTAAACCAGGAGAGTTATTCTAACGTGGAAGTACCATCACCTCTGTTAAACAGCCTCACACCAACCTCTTCTCTTAATCTCTTGCCTTCCTGTGACTTTATTCCTCAAATCTGCCTCTGGTCCAACTAGAAAATTGATCCTTTATCTGTTCTATGAGAATCCCTCTGAATCACTCCTTTCCCACTTGAACCTCTAATTCAGTAAAGCAGCTGGCCCATGTTTAATGTCCAGTATCTTACTGACTGAACCGGACTTCAGTGTTGGGGTTCTTTGCTTCACCACAGTTGGGTTTCTCATTCTTAGCTCCAGAGCACAGTATGGACTCAACGCTAGCAACCCCTCCGCTTGCTGTTCATGATCCCTTTCTCAGTCTTTAGCCCTTTCATGGTCCTGTTATGCCACTGTTGTGCCACTAAAAGTTTTTATTAAATCACTTTGTCCTGTCTACCTGCCAGTCTTCCCACGAATCTCTCTCTTCCAGTGATTTCCTCCTCAGCAGTCTCTGGATCATCCTTCTCTCTGTTCCTCTTTGCCTTCACTTAGGGTGAAAAAATTTCACAAGACACGTGCAAACAATTAAACCAGCATCAGTTACCTAGTAAAATGAAAAATCAAACCTGAGCCATCCCCCTTTTCTGCACGCCCAGCTCTCTCTGGCCAACAAGCACATTAATGGATTTCAATATCAATCAGTTCAAGAGCCGGACGGAAGATCGATCCATACCCTTGATGCAGATGTAGCTGCAGCATCCAGAGCGCACTGCCTGGAGGTGGAGCTCTATGGAGAGCTGGGTCTCAGTGCCCCTGCCTTCACCACCTCCTTCAGGATGCCACAACCTTCCCTGAGGCAACTCAGACCAGGGGAGGGAGAGCAGGACTGCAGTTCCGACCAGCCAGTTCGACTAAAGAAAAGGTTCTGCTCCCACCCACCTGCGCATTTTGAAGCTGCACAGTGACTGGTTCCAGTCCAGCTCTGTGCTTTATGTACACTGCAAATAACACCCTGGAGGCGTTTAGAGTTTAAGAGGTAACTGAGCAATACAGAATAAAAACTTGACATCAGATGTCTAGGATGAACAGCTATATGTAACATGCCTTGGGAAGACACGGTTGCATATAAATTTGGCATGCTAGAATTACAGTTAGGAGTGTTTGTCATGGTTCTTTTGAATAACAAAGGTGTTATGACAGGCCAGGGCCCAGAATCATTGCAGAATGTTGCATTCTGCAGACTCCCTGCTTTCAAGTAGGCTTGTCATACACAGACACTTTACAAACTGTCACCAAGCTATCTCAGCGATGAGCTATAACACTAAGGATCTGACAGCTTGCAGTCATTCAAATACTGTAGCTACAGATTGTCAAAACATCGCGAACAGTTTTGCAAAAATGTAGAGATACTTTCAAAACAGCTTTTTACACCTCTGTAAGACAGGGTGGTAATGCAGGTTCTGGTAGAAGTGCATGTATTCTGACTGCCTGGAATTCTCCTCCACATTTCCAAACAAGATACTGATCATTTCTGAATGTAAAACTCTTTAAATAACTGCTAGTAGCTGGGGCCACAAACATTGTTTCACTCTAGATATGGCTGTACCTCACTGGACAATGGATTTCTAAGAATTGCATGTAAAATACTTCAGGATTTAGAACAAAGAACACTTCATTGCACCAGATTCCTACAGATTAATTTCCAATTAATCAGCTGCCTCTATGCTTTGAGCTAACACGCATTCAGAATGAGACATCTCAAGAATATTCCAGAATCTGCCTGACTGAGCTGAGTCAATGTTGACAAAAACCCAAAAACAAACCTCAGAAAATGATGTTTTCATTGTAACGCTCACTGATTTGAAGCTTTAATACTGCTTGTCTACTACTCATTTATGTCTGCTCACATTTACCCTTGTAAATGAAGAAAGCTCTGTGCAATTTACTGCCCACATACCACTTTCTTGCTTTTGATCCTTTCACAGGTTTCTCTTTTCCCTTTCCTTTTTCTTTCTTTTCCTTCTTTCTTTGTTTCTTTAGATTCTTAAGTGTTGAGAAAGGTCCAGTCGCCTTCTGGTTCGTCAGCCCATGCCACAGACTTTGGATCTGAAAAAGAGAGGAGAACAATCTGAATACCTGGAGAAAAAGCTGCGTGGAACAGTATTACTGGTGGATATTCTTGATGCAAAAAGCCAGGCACATTGTGGTCTCTGAAAAACCCTTTTATTCTGTATTAGACTACATTGTTTGCAGCTAAGATAGACTGCCAGCTACCTGACTTTTCTTTTACTGTGCATTATTTTTTTCAAGAGGAATTTCTTACCAGGAGGATGCTAACAATGTAGTCCTCCAGACCCTTCGATCAGAATAGTAAATGATCATGACTACACATCTTTAAATGTCACTTTTTAGTTCAGAACAGTTTGGGAGAAATAGAGTAGTTCATGAAGAAATTACAGACATTAGAGAAAGAGACAAATAATTCAGGTTCAGAAGAATCAAAGACTGAGGATTTACCTCTCCTTTCTTCTTGCCCTGTATTTTTTCTGAGCAAATTAATTCTGTGGCCCACTGGTGACATAGACTGATGTTCTTTGGGGGAAAAAAAGCAACACAAAAACACACAAAAAATGTGTTTTGTTCAATGTATTTGTGCAATGAAGCTTCAACTCTGCAGTCAAAATACAGTCAGCAAGAGTGAAGATGCCACCTGCAGTTAGTTTCTTCTTTGGGCAATGCCTTGTCTTAGAGGATCTGACCTGTTAGTAAAACACCCTAACCGTTCCCTTTCTGCTGGACAAGGAACTAAGGGAAACTCCCTTGCAAGCTGTAAGGGCTGTTCTGTGTTTGCTGACTGTGACCTGGTGGGGCAGTGACAACCTTCTGGTACGTTTTTGAACGATGCCCGGTGCTGTATTTCCTGATGGTTCCCTATATCCTACCTTAACATAATAATAGAAGTACTGCTTTGCTGTAGCCAATGCAAAGAGTGGTTTAAGATGTTCTTGATGTTGCACAGAGAGTTATTGTTTTAGGTTGTTCTGCAGAGTATCTATTACTAAACCCACAGCTTTTTATGTGTATTGTGGTGACTTTCTTAGCACCACTGCTACAACTTATTTTTCTGTAAGTATTCTCAGATGGCAGATGTCCCCTGACAACACACTCCAGTTTGAGTGTCTGTCACACGGTTTCCATCCACAAGAACCAACTCCAGCTGCTGAAGACTGTCCAAATCCTCAGGTAGCTGGGGCAGGTGATTGTTCTGAATGAGCAGTTTTTGCAAACCTGAACACACAAAGCAGCTGCAGCACAAAGAACAAATGATGTGGAGCATCCCCGCGTGCTCCTCAAAACAGCACATGGATGAGGAACAAACGATTCGGCCTGTGCATGTAATGAATGTGTGTATTGAGCATCTCACCACAGAATTCCAAGTTCAAAGGATCCGCTCCCAAATACAGAAGGATGGGACTCAAGCTCTCCTAGCAAAGCATTCAATTCACTAGTTGAAGACTACTCTCCTGGTAGCCAGGTGGCCAGATTCAGCTTTCAAAAGTCCTGCTAATTAGCACACCAACAGTGCCAGTGAGCTGAGCCACACAGAGATGGAATGGAGAACTGGGGAAGATGGAAAGACTGGGCTGAGGAGCACCCCTAGAGACCCGGTTCTTCACCACCCCCCTGGAGTCACTGGTGCTGACCCAGTGGGTCTATCACATCAGGGGATCTGCTTCGAGCTGAGCTCTGGGAAGCACCTTTTTCCCCAGACCTTGAGGCTGAGGTAGGTCATGAGTGAGGAACTCGCATCCATGTGCCTTGGGCACAGCACTTTCCCCACCCTCCCAGTTCCTAACTTTTATTGGCTCCCTTGCAATTAGAGGATGAGCTCTGAAAGATGTACTGCATTCCTTCCTTCCCTCCCTCCCTCTTCCAAAACACTTACTAGGGTCCGTAAGGCCATGAACACCAAGACTGTTTTTCACCTTGTACTTGGCAGACAGACTGCAGGAGCTGTTGGAAGAAACTGTTGCAACAGTCAAGTATTTTTCAATGAGCTGATGGTTGCAGGCAGGTACTCCAGACAATTATTCTCCATGCAGTTCTTCCAGTTTCTGCAAAATATGTGTGCGTAAGTTTTAATAATTAAAGCATTTTTCCTTAGCTCGGGATATAATCAATGTAGAGAGAATATTAGGAAGTGCAGAAGTAAGGTTTATAAACTGAAATGCTATTGGGATGACTACTAAATTCAGAGAGAGAACATTGTTTCAAAAACTACGTTTTGATATTATCCCTACTGTGACAGCCCTGGCCTGATGCTGCACCACGTACCTAAAGAGACAAGGAGAACCTTCAGTCCCGCATTTGGAAGCAGCTGGAGTCCATCGAAGTGTCATGCAGCAGCACACCAAGATCTTCCCCCTTCTATTGCTCCTACCTGCAGTTTGCTGAATTTAATTCCTGTATCTTGTCCCAAATACAATCTCTCTAATGACTCCAGGAGAAAGATACTGAATTGGTTTTCAGATCAGCTAAGGCACTTCAAATTTGTCAGTTCTTTCACCTCCACAGGTACCTAGACAGAGTCATTAAAAAGATACATTATGTCAATTAAACAGTAATCTTTGGGATTTTGTTTTTAGGAAAAAAATCTCCAAGAAAATGCTGTGGAGCTGCATTACTGTTGATGGATGAACACAGAATAGTCCGCTCGTTAATATAACATTATACCTCACCGTATGGTGGAAATTTTGGCAAAAAAAAATCCAGGTTGTTTCCTCTGCTGGAAGGACTTCTTATGGGGTTAATTTTATTTCTTAGCAGAAACATTAGTCTGCTGCTTTATTTCCTTTGTATACACAGTGCAAGGGAGAGTAATTTAAATGAATGAAATCTGAAAGTGATTCTTTTGCATAAATTACTGCCTCTGTAAATGTAATCTTCAGGAAGAAAATTGCACAAGTGAAAATCTCCTTGGAGAAGAAGCAGAGCATTATATAAAAAGGAAAGGTGTATTCTGGACCCTAAAATGAGCACATCCATTAATACTGTCACACTTAGAACAGCACAACTTGAGGGTACATAATTGTTCATTGTCAAATGAACAGCAAACGTTAATTGTGTTAAAGGCATTAACAGTATGACATACATTTTTCAATTGTCCTCTGCT